>NC_080672.1:235637926-235657650 GCF_030247195.1 Topomyia yanbarensis | reverse complement strand
GGCAGACGGAATGTTAATTTTTGGTGTAGAAAATGAACAAGTGCAACATATTTATTATTCTCGAAGATGCAATATTTTAAGTTGCTCTACAAACACCTTAAACGGGACAGGATAAATATGCTTTAAAATTAACTTACCTGATTTTGACATAACAAAGCTAGGTTGTTAAGCTGTTTGGCCACATCAGGATGGTTTTTACCTAAAACATTTTCTCTAATCTCTAGTGCTCGTTTACATAATGGTTCAGCATCCTTGTATTTGCCACGTTTACCATATAATACAGCTAGGTTATTCAGGGTGGCTGCTACGGCAGGATGATTTTCACCTAACGTTTTTTCTCGTATTGCTAATGCATCATTTAATAGATTTGCCGCTTCTTTATATTTATTCTGAAACAAAACAATTGTTCAAAATCCAATAATACAGGGATACAGATATATCCTAGGCACGTTTGAACGTTAGTTATCTCCTAGCATCATTTAACGTTTTTCAAGGGGGGGGGCGGTCTATTTGCCAACTAGAAGGCGCTAATTGCTGGAAAGTAACGGGCAAATTGGTGGCATATGCAAAATATTGGCGATTTACCTCCGTCATTGTTTGGTCGCCCTTAAATCGCGCTATTTATTCGCCCTCTGCCTATGGGGCCATAGATAAATCACGTAGAATTTTGGGGGTAGGGTGACGAGGGGAGGGTAGGGTCAGAATTTGTGCGATGCACAGTGGTCTTTCCATAGGCCAATAATACAAAAAAAATATTTCGGCGAAGGCGTGTTTTTATCTTGCGATTACATCGTTCTGGATGTATATTTTATAGTTTCATTATTAATTTTGTCAATACTGAACTGGTTTTCTTAGTATATAGAAGAATGCATAGGGTGGCTCGTTATTTACCGATAATGCAAATAATATCGATAATCGATTGCTCGCCAGAAACATGTTTTTGTCGATCTGTGATTTTTAATATTAAATTTTTTTTCAGATAACACTACTATTAGCTTTGTATTAAATGATAATTTTCAGTTTTTGGAGTGTAAGGAGAGCAGAAATATGGGTTTATTTGTATATGTAATAGAAAAATTAACCTAAAAATTTTCAATATGACTTTAACTAACTTTGTCCCTCGATATCCTTCCCGAACTTCTTTTCAAAATGGTCGTCAGACGTTCCACTTCCACTTAAACTAGGCTTCAGCTGCGCATCTCTGCGCCCAGAATGCCTAGAAAATCTAAGATGTTGTACATGTTCAACGGGATAATGCAAGACGAAAAACTTTATATTAGATTGTCAAATTATATTACGATAATAATTACGACTGATCTCTAAACTATATAGCTTCTTTGTTATTCTCTCAAAATTTCTTATCGATCGAATCATTAGAACTTGAGTTATATCGATTTATTTGACGCTTCTCTTTAAAACACATGTCACTACGGAATATTCGATGTACGAGGCAAATGTCTCACTCCACTTCGTATTACAACTACGTTCTCAAGTACAAGTAGTATTTCTCCATTTTAAAATCGCTGGTACTCAGAGTTTTTTTTATTATGGGATAATTTTTATTGTAGGAAAACACATTTTTTGTTCACGAAAACCATCATTTTAAAGGAAAAAAAATACACGATTTATTTAAAATTCAAAATATTATGCTCACCGAAGACGATATCATAATATTTGCGTTCAGGTGCAAAAGCCACAAATTACAGAACTTTCATTGAATAACTATTCATTTTTTTTACCAGCGCAGCACAACTTGTACTATTCGATATTAACCCTTTCATGCCCAACTTTTTTCTAGTGCATGTATGGTTTCCAAACTATTTTTCCTTGAAAACAGTGAGGTCAAGAAACTCGAATAATCTTTCCTTGCAGTGCTAGAAGCTGTTCAATTTTTACCTTCCAATGCTCACTACAATTCTCCTAGAATATTTACAATAGTCCAGCTGCGTGGAAAACGTAGTCAAAAATAGTCTAAATTGATAAGTTTTATCAGTTTTTACTAATATTGCAACATAACGAAGTTATATGAAAAATCCATTTTCCGTCGTTAATGTAAAAGGTCCCTAGCAGCACTGCTCCATCAGAGTTCAATCAGACTAATTGCAATAACTTCACTTCAAGAGCTGATCTTGCTTTTAATATTCAAATGAAAGCCAATAGTCACATTTATTAGCCTTACTTGTTTTGTGAGCAAATCTTGCCTCAATCAAAAGTTATAGCTGTTTAAAAACGTTGTTGTCCACAAACAACATGGGCATGAATGGTTTAAAAAATTCTGGAACAAAAAAAAGTAAATGTGAATCATAATGTAGAGCCGTATTACACTGTTAGGTGAATATTACCGATTCTTCATTGCGAAATTTGAACTCTGCGACCCAAATTTACTATAGAAATACAGTTTTGTATCAAAATTTGCATTGAATATATTTATGACCGCCTCTCTTAAGGAATGGAACCACTGTGCGATGTAGCATTAAGCTGAATTTGGCCTGCATCAAAACCGATTGATCAGATAAAACAATTTAATGCTCCTCCTTTCCTAAGAGAAATAAATTTCAGTCCACATAAGCTACTTTTCACGCGGTTTTTCATGTCGTAAGCTTTTCGATTCACGGAATTGCAAGTAGGGTTGCCACCTCTGAAGAGGCTTTGACGCGGAGATTTTCACTGACCTGGGGGTGGTAGATTTTGAGTAGAACTAGACGGAAAATGGAATCAAAGCGATTGCTCGGCATTTTAGAACACTTTAATCGCTTTTTATTACTACGTGACAGTAAAGCTGTAAAATTTTCACATTTGAGAACGGTTTGTTTTGTCGGTTCAATCTGGTGTAGTATTTCTTTTCCCCGACTAAGTGCCAAGAATACAAAAGCACCAGCTACTCTCGCTACGGAGGATAAGTGGAACGAGCATGCTCTCCTCCATAACTAACAGGAAAAGGAGAGTAAAGGAGGCTGTGGCATCACATGAGAAGCACTATGTGGTGTCGGTTATTCATTACCAGAGGTCACAACAAAGGGGCAAAACTCACCTCCCTAGCCAACAGTTAAGGGTCGCTGCAGGAGTAGCAACAACACGGGAAGAACTCGTTTGATGTTGACTTAGTCAGTTGGATTAGAACAAATCTGCCATTCCTTGGTGCAGCTGGTGATAAGCACCACTAACAGTTAAGTGATTTGGTAAAATTGCAGCAAAATGACTTTGTTTCATCATTTTGAGCGACTTAGTGGGATGCTACATTTCAATTGTAGCATATAGCGATATATTACTTTCCTTAATTTGTATTTATTTTTTATATGCATTGCTTTGTGAAATAAATCAGTAATATTTGGTGAACTTATCTTCGCCACCTTGAGACAAAGGGTTTGTCGGGAAAAATAGATCTGAACTAGAGTAATAGTTAACTTGGACTTTTTAAATATTTTGCGAAGAATAAATTAATTTAAAAAAAATGAAATTATTCTTCTTTTCATCAAACCCGGAGAAATTGATGTGAAACCCGGAGGCCCGGAGATCGCTCCCGAAAACCGTAGTCTCCGGGTCAAACCCGGAGGGGTGGCAACCCTAATTGCAAGCTCGCAAAATAAACGAATAGATTTTCTATGCGGATATCACTTGCAGCATTAGTTAGCTCATATTGCTGAATAGGCTTAGTTTCTACATTAAAGGAAACAAAATTAAGTAATTTAAATGAACGTATGCTTCTCAGAACCATTGGCAACTTTTGGATTGTGAACTGAGAGAACTTCTCTTCATGCTCCATGACACATAAAATTCAAAACGTAACTATCAACACTATATTGGTCATGAAGTGGGCTTATTTTGTACGCAATTTGCTCTTATGAAAAATGTTTAAATGCTACGTTATTTACAGGGGGAAGGTTAGAATTTTGTGACAAGAAGGCTACGAAGGGGGAGGGAGGGGTCGAAAATCGCTGAAAAAGCTACGTCATTTGTACGGCACCTATATGAAAATTTTAAACAATATTTTTTTCGAATTTGGTATGTATCCAAATAAAAACCAATCAGCATATTAGGCAATCACCAGGATATACCGCAGCATACTAGGCAATCACCATGGTATATCGCGAGGATGAATATGTGATGAAATCGTTATTGCACAATGCACACTCCAACTTACTATAGTTTGATATTCGTTAAGGAGAGGGTATGGGGTTTCAGCGTGAAAAAACACTTTTTTTGCGATTTTTTTTCTAGAAATTTAGGTGAAGGAAATTCATCAAAATTTTTGTACATTATAATGTATCATTTCAATAACATTTTTTTATTGTTTCTGTGCAAAAATATCGACAAGCGATTCAGTGACGAAGCTTTTTTAAAACGTCTTTGGAAAACGCACGATTTGCGGTGTTAGCTGCCATGTTGCTGATCTGCTATTGGTTCGTCCCAGCCAACATTAGAACGCCAGCCCAATCGGATCGTAGACTGACATGAGGATTCGCAGCACCTCCCGTTTAGTGGGGGCTTCCTGTACAGATAACAGCTCGTGCTTGCATCGTTCCAGAATTTTGAATGTGATGTATCACTGATAGTTTTCCACCACATGCCCAGAACTTTCTCGGTTGCTAGCTCCACAGGCTTGTTCAAATCCTTTTGAGAAGAACTGTGATCACCCGTGACATCAATTACTTTTTTCGAATTCGACAACCATCCTCGAATTTCAAACCCTCCTTCAGCATGTATAAACCGTACATCCTGCGCCGGTTTCACCGCCTCTTCTTCCGATTCGACGCTATAAAGAATATCGTCGACATAAGTTCCGTTACAGATCGCCTCCACTGCTTTCGGAAACTGGTGCTTAAATCGACCTGCGTTTAGGTTCTTGACGTACTGTGCGCTGCTTGGAGAACAACTCGCACCGAACGTCATCACCTGCATGATGCAAACCGTTGGGGTATCGCTGGGGATTCCATCATTCCACAGAAACCTTTGGCAATGCTGATTTTCGTTGTTGATCTGCACTTGATAGAACATCTCGCGAATATCCCCTGAGACCGATATACGATACTCACGAAACCGCTGTAGAACGTTTGGAAGAGGCGTACCTTGATCAGGTCCTTTCAACAGAAACGAATTTAGTGAAACGTGTCCTACCTTGGCTGCTGCGTCCCAAACCATGCGAAGTTTTCCTGGTTTATTGAGATTTACAGCTGGAAAGATCGGCAGGTACCACGAGTGTCCCCTATGCATTGCTTCTTCTTGCTTCGAAAGTTTTCGAATATATCCTTTCGCTTTGTAGTCCGCTATCTTCTCCTGGAGAACTTTTGCCAATTCTGGTTCCTGTACCAAGCGCTTGGCCAAATATCCATGACGCTTCAAAGCCATAGGTTTACTGTCCGCCAGCCGGATGACATCATAACATCGTCATCTTTTGACATCAGCGACTTCCCAGTAAGCTGAACTCCAAGGCTATCCAGGGAGAAATAGTTCTTAACGGTAGAGTTAAACGCATAGCACTGGCAGATGTGATAGCTGTACGTACTATCGCTGCTGGCTGTTGATGGTTCTACTACTAAGCACGGACCGTAAACTAGCCAACCTAGTCGAGTCAGTGCGGCGGTAGGCTGATTTTCACTCCCTTCTCTTGATTCGAGTGGATACTCCAACCTAGTGTTGTCTACACCCAACAGGATTCGCGGTTTAACTCCAGCATAGGATGCGATAAGAAGACCGGAGAGATGTCCGTAATGTTTCACCAGATCCGAAATCGCTATCGATTGAGAAGGAAGATCTAAGCTTCGTACTGTGTGTACCTTCGACAGATGAAAGCGTTGAGTGGGAGTTTTGGGAACCAGCTCAATTCGAACCCGCCAGTGGGAGTAGTGTTTTCGGGTTGCCTCTGGGCGTGCCTCGAACCTTCGGTATACCCGCATACACTGTGATAGTCGGAAATGCCTTTTTGCCATACATCTTCACGATTACCACACTCCCTATAGATAGATCTTTATCAACATGACGATTAATTTACTACTGCCATTTACACTGCTAATAATCATCACCACCCCTACGGTCGAGTCGATCGGCAGAGGTTTAGTGTATGTTGCTGCGAGTCGGGTCGGCTGGATGGCTGGGTACCGGGTACCGGCTGCAGGCGGTGAACCCATCTCAGCCGGCATTGATACTACGAGTACGGGGCTGATATTTTGGTGATGGGCAAAGGCTACTAGGCTCGTTCGAATGCCGTATAGTGACTTTTTCGTCATATCTGCTATCGTATATTAGAATTATTTAAAAATGCCTGTTCTACAACTTTGTAGAAAACACCTAATTTCTATATCTCTCCGTTGAAAAGTTGGTGTTGGCGCCCTCTATGCGGTAACATGTGGAACTAAAATGTTCTAATCGAAACATGACCTGTATTATTTACTATTATTCTTCTGAACATACTATTGAGCTAAATTTAACCGTTATTTCACAAAAAAAATTTGTTCGCGGGAATTGAGTACTGATACACAACCATTCGCTGCTTGGCCCCATACAAAACTGACTCAGACATCACTTCGTTAAAAGCTTAATAACTTCTTTTGACAAAACCGGATTTATTAGTAGTCTTCGACGAAGTTGTACACAATTAAATCATCTTTCTTATTTTCACTAACAGTGCTGATACCATCCATACAATGCCGCTTGACGGTGAAAATGTAAGGTAGTGGTTTTTTTCCATGTAAATTGTCTAAAAATCCCATACAAACTTCAGGAGCGTTGGTTCGGCAGCTAGACTTGTCCGATTTTCTTCAAATTTGGAGCAAATACTCCTGGTGGGACTATAAATCTAGTCAGGGGCGGGCCGATAGGGGTCATTTTTTTCTTGTCGCTTTAATATATATATATATATATATATATATATATATATATATATATATATATATATATATATATATATATATATATATATATATATATATATATATATATATATATATATATATATATATATATATATATATATATATATATATATATATATATATATATATATATATATATATATATATATATATATATATATATATATATATATATATATATATATATATATATATATATATATATATATATATATATATATATATATATATATATATATATATATATATATATATATATATATATATATATATATATATATATTAAAGCGACAAGAAAAAAATGACCCCTATCGGCTCGCCCCTGACTCGATTTCTAATCCCACCAGGAGTATTTGCTCCAAATTTGAAGAAAATCGGACAAGTCTAGCTACCGAACCAACGCTCCTGAAGTTTGTATGGGATTTTTAGACAATTTACATGGAAAAAAACCACTACCTTACATTTTCACCGTCAAGCGGCATTGTATGGATGGTATCAGCACTGTAAGTGAAAATAAGAAAGATGATTTAATTGTCTACAACTTCGTCGAAGACTACTAATAAATCCGGTTTTGTCAAAAGAAGTTATTAAGCTTTTAACGAAGTGATGTCTGAGTCAGTTTTGTATGGGGCCAAGCAGCGAATGGTTGTGTATCAGTACTCAATTCCCGCGAACAAATTTTTTTTGTGAAATAACGGTTAAATTTAGCTCAATAGTATGTTCAGAAGAATAATAGTAAATAATACAGGTCATGTTTCGATTAGAACATTTTAGTTCCACATGTTACCGCATAGAGGGCGCCATCACCAACTTTTCAACGGAGAGAGATAGAAATTAGGTGTTTTCTACAAAGTTGTAGAACAGGCATTTTTAAATAATTCTAATATACGATAGCAGATATGACGAAAAAGTCACTATACGGCATTCGAACGAGCCTAGTAGCCTTTGCCCATCACCAAAATATCAGCCCCGTACTCGTAGTATCAATGCCGGCTGAGATGGGTTCACCGCCCGCAGCCGGTACCCGGTACCCAGCCATCCAGCCGACCCGACTCGCAGCAACATACACCAAACCTCTGCCGATCGACTCGACCGTAGGGGTGGTGATGATTATTAGCAGTGTAAATGGCAGTAGTAAATTAATCGTCATGTTGATAAAAATCTATCTATAGGGAGTGTGGTAATCGTGAAGATGTATGGCAAAAAGGCATTTCCGACTATCACAGTGTATGCGGGTATACCGAAGGTTCGAGGCACGCCCAGAGGCAACCCGAAAACACTACTCCCACTGGCGGGTTCGAATTGAGCTGGTTCCCAAAACTCCCACTCAACGCTTTCATCTGTCGAAGGTACACACAGTACGAAGCTTAGATCTTCCTTCTCAATCGATAGCGATTTCGGATCTGGTGAAACATTACGGACATCTCTCCGGTCTTCTTATCGCATCCTATGCTGGAGTTAAACCGCGAATCCTGTTGGGTGTAGACAACACTAGGTTGGAGTATCCACTCGAATCAAGAGAAGGGAGTGAAAATCAGCCTACCGCCGCACTGACTCGACTAGGTTGGCTAGTTTACGGTCCGTGCTTAGTAGTAGAACCATCAACAGCCAGCAGCGATAGTACGTACAGCTATCACATCTGCCAGTGCTATGCGTTTAACTCTACCGTTAAGAACTATTTCTCCCTGGATAGCCTCGGAGCTCAGCTTACTGGGAAGTCGCTGATGTCAAAAGATGACGATGTTATGATGTCATCCGGCTGGCGGACAGTAAACCTATGGCTTTGAAGCGTCATGAGTATTTGGCCAAGCGCTTGGTACAGGAACCAGAATTGGCAAAAGTTCTCCAGGAGAAGATAGCGGACTACAAAGCGAAAGGATATATTCGAAAACTTTCGAAGCAAGAAGAAGCAATGCATAGGGGACACTCGTGGTACCTGCCGATCTTTCCAGCTGTAAATCTCAATAAACCAGGAAAACTTCGCATGGTTTGGGACGCAGCAGCCAAGGTAGGACACGTTTCACTAAATTCGTTTGTGTTGAAAGGACCTGATCAAGGTAGGACCTGAAATTCGAGGATGGTTGTCGAATTCGAAAAAAGTAATTGATGTCACGGGTGATCACAGTTCTTCTCAAAAGGATTTGAACAAGCCTGTGGAGCTAGCAACCGAGAAAGTTCTGGGCATGTGGTGGAAAACTATCAGTGATACATCACATTCAAAATTCTGGAACGATGCAAGCACGAGCTGTTATCTGGACAGGAAGCCCCCACTAAACGGGAGGTGCTGCGAATCCTCATGTCAGTCTACGATCCGATTGGGCTGGCGTTCTAATGTTGGCTGGGACGAACCAATAGCAGATCAGCAACATGGCAGCTAACACCGCAAATCGTGTGTTTTCCAAAGACGTTTTAAAAAAGCTTCGTCACTGAATCGCTTGTCGATATTTTTGCACAGAAACAATAAAAAAATGTTATTGAAATGATACATTATAATGTACAAAAATTTTGATGAATTTCCTTCACCTAAATTTCTAGAAAAAAAAACGCAAAAAAAATTTTTTTTCACGCTGAAACCCCATACCCTCTCCTTAACGAATATCAAACTATAGTAAGTTGGAGTGTGCATTGTGCAATAACGATTTCATCACATATTCATCCTCGCGATATACCATGGTGATTGCCTAGTATGCTGCGGAATATCCTGCTGATTGCCTAGTATGCTGATTGGTTTTTATTTGGATACATACCAAATTCGAAAAAAATATTGTTTAAAATTTTCATATAGGTGCCGTACAAATGACGTAACTTTTTCAGCGATTTAAATAACGTAGCATTTAAACATTTTTTATAAGAGCAAATTGCGTACAAAATAAGCCCACTTCATGACCAATATAGTGTTGATAGTTACGTTTTGAATTTTATGTGTCATGGAGCATGAAGAGAAGTTCTCTCAGTTCACAATCCAAAAGTTGCCAATGATTCTGAGAAGCATACGTTCATTTAAATTACTAAATTTTGTTTCCTTTAATGCAGAAACTAAGCCTATTCAGCAATATGAGCTAACTAATACTGCAAGTGATATCCGCATAGAAAATCTATTCGTTTATTTTGCGAGCTTGCAATTAGGGTTGCCACCCCTCCGGGTTTGACCCGGAGACTACGGTTTTCGGGAGCGATCTCCGGGCCTCCGGGTTTCACATCAATTTCTCCGGGTTTGATGAAAAGAAGAATAATTTCATTTTTTTTAAATTAATTTATTCTTCGCAAAATATTTAAAAAGTCCAAGTTAACTATTACTCTAGTTCAGATCTATTTTTCCCGACAAACCCTTTGTCTCAAGGTGGCGAAGATAAGTTCACCAAATATTACTGATTTATTTCACAAAGCAATGCATATAAAAAATAAATACAAATTAAGGAAAGTAATATATCGCTATATGCTACAATTGAAATGTAGCATCCCACTAAGTCGCTCAAAATGATGAAACAAAGTCATTTTGCTGCAATTTTACCAAATCACTTAACTGTTAGTGGTGCTTATCACCAGCTGCACCAAGGAATGGCAGATTTGTTCTAATCCAACTGACTAAGTCAACATCAAACGAGTTCTTCCCGTGTTGTTGCTACCCCTGCAGCGTTGGCTAGGGAGGTGAGTTTTGCCCCTTTGTTGTGACCTCTGGTAATGAATAACCGACACCACATAGTGCTTCTCATGTGATGCCACAGCCTCCTTTACTCTCCTTTTCCTGTTAGTTATGGAGGAGAGCATGCTCGTTCCACTTATCCTCCGTAGCGAGAGTAGCTGGTGCTTTTGTATTCTTGGCACTTAGTCGGGGAAAAGAAATACTACACCAGATTGAACCGACAAAACAAACCGTTCTCAAAGCAAATACTCCTGGTGGGACTAGAAATCGAGTCAGGGGCGGGCCGATAGGGGTCATTTTTTTCTTGTCGCTTTAATATATATATATATATATATATATATATATATATATATATATATATATATATATATATATATATATATATATATATATATATATATATATATATATATATATATATATATATATATATATATATATATATATATATACGTATATATATATATATATATATATATATATATATATATATATATATATATATATATATATATATATATATATATATATATATATATATATATATGTATATTGGGATGTTGTCAGCGCACCATATCCGCTGACTGATCACAATCGATTCAGTCGATCGATGCAACGCAGATATGCTGAGCCAGCTGAATGCCACGCGCGATGCCAACGTGGAAGCGGCCAACATGGACAACGTGGACATCGGACGATACTGGAGCAGACTTGGTATTGCTGACTAGGTCAAACATAGTTTATAAGAGGCAGTTGATAGAAAAATTAAATCAGTCTTAGGTGTGAGTTGTAACATAACGATCATAAGTGAATAAATGTTTTTTTTTATAAAACTCTGACACATCAGAGCATTACTGGCGCAGTCTCGAAAAAAGTGGTGTTGGTTCGCGAGTGAAGTTAAAATTTAGTGAAAATAAATTGAACAAACTTCTAAGAATTCAACGTAAAGATCAGAGATTTAAGTTCGTGTACAGAACAACCAATCAGCCGGCAAGAAGCCATCATTGAGTGAATATCAAGCGATTCGCGCTGATTGCAAATTGAAGATCGCCACCGGACCTCAACGCACACTAGGACTCCAGATGAAGCTCAACAGTGCTCTTCTGTAAGTAACAAAAACCTTCTATTAATTAACATTGTGACTAAGCAAATACTAATCAGTTGTTCAAAGTGAACATTTGAAAAACTACGGTATATTGAAATTAGATACATTGCATGAGACGTGCTAATACGTTTGACAAAAATAGAAACATGGCACAAGAAGTTAACGCCCAAGAGGTTGGACCAAATCCGCGAGCTCAAGGAAAATCAAAACGCTTTAGTGCACACAATTAATGCCATGCGCGATAGGGCGGAAGATCCATTCTTAAATTTCCGGACTCCCGACCCAATTAAAAATCTTGCCACATTCAGTGGAAATAAAAAAGAAACTCAAGCGTGGCTTGAGGATACTGAGAACACGCTCGACTTGTTTGAGAGTTACGCGGGATCACCGTATTACGAACAAATAATAAGAGCGATCAAAAATAAAATAACAGGCGAAGCGAAAGAAGTATTGAGCAGCAGGCATCCCAAAAGATTGGCAATCAATCAAAGAGGCGCTGCTTAATTCCTATGGAGACAGACGGGATTTAACATCGCATATCCAGTCACTCTTTTACGTACGCCAAGGGAAAAAAGACCCTTAGCGAATTTTACAATAAAGTCAAATCGATAGATACAGCAATAAAAAGCACCGCAGCCGTGATGGACGACTATAAATCCTCCACCAAAGCGATTAACAGCTTAATCAGTTTGATATCGGTAACCCGATTCATAGACGGTTTAAACGACACGCTTAGCATGCATGTGCGAAGCTACCGGCCGGAGTCGCTGGAAGAAGCATATAATATTACTGTACAATACGCTAATGCAGCGTACAGAATGAAGCTAGACAATAAGTCAACAGCCCCCACCTCTAAGCCAAACTCTTTTAACAAACCAAATAAACCGTACCAAAACTCAAATTCGGCAGACAACCAAAATTATAATGCAGGGTACCCCCAAAACTTTAACAAGCCTGGACCCTCAGGAAAATTTAAATCGCATAGACAAAACCTAGACGAAGACGTTTCGATGCGAACAGTGAGATCAAAAACCCAGAATCTAAACAACCACGAAGGAGAAACTGAACATCATGAGCCAGAAAATGACACCCCTCCACAAGAAGAGTTCACGTTAGATTCAGATGACGACGACTATTTTCTAGCCGACGAACTAAATTTTCAAATAGTTCAAGAAAAAAATCAAGGGCCATAGCCAACAACAATTTCATTCCTTATATAACGATAATGACTAGCAAAGGAGAAATGAAATTTTTGATCGACACAGGCGCGAACAAAAATTACATTTCGCCAATGCACGTAAATCTAGAAAACTGCAAATCAGAAACCGGTATTCAAGTAACTAACATACAAGGCACGCACAATATCGAAAAATCAACCTCATTTGACATTTTTCAGATAAAGAAAAAATTAAAATTTTACATATTCAAATTTCACGATTTCTTTGACGGACTAATTGGTTACGAGTCATTACGGGACATCAAAGCACAAATTGACATTTCCAAAAACAAACTTAAAGTTGGTAGAAAGGAATTTACTATGCAGAAAAGATTCCCACTTCAAAATAAAATTAATCTAACCGAGCAGAATTTTCAATATATTCCGGTACAGACAATAAAAGATGGAGACTTTTGCATTCAAAACGAATTGCATCTAGGCAAATTTTCAATACTACCCGGGCTATATCGAAGCACAAATAAAGTAGCGATATTAGCAATGAACAACCACTCGGAAACACCATTGGAAATTAACCTAAACGAAATAAAAATCAAGACAGATCAATACCAAGTGCTACAAGAACCACTCAGCCAGGAAGAAAATCAGAAATATCATTTTCGAGAGGATCACATGAATGACGAAGAAAAGAAGGCATTGAAATACATCATTAACCAGAACAAGGAAATACTCTACACAGATTCTGAAAAGCTCACATTTACCCATAAAATCAAACATAATATCAGGACCGCTGACAACATCCCAATATACACGAAATCCTATAAATATCCACAAATTTTTGAAAAAGAAATTCAAACGCAAGTGCGTAAGATGCTAAATGACGGCATTATTAAAGAATCGATATCGCCATACACTTCCCCCGTATGGATTGTACCGAAGAAAGCCGATGCATCCGGACAAAAGAAATCTCGTTTAGTCATCGATTATCGAAAATTAAACGAGAAAACCATTAACGACAAATATCCGATTCCGGATATAACAGACATACTGGACAAATTAGGTAGGGCTCGATATTTTTCAACAATTGATTTAGTGTCAGGTTTTCACCAGATACAATTAGCAGAAGAAGATACCGAAAAAACTGCGTTTTCTGTAAATTCAGGGAAATACGAATTTACCAGAATGCCTTTTGGTTTAAAAAACGCACCCGCCACCTTTCAGCGAGTAATGGACTGCATACTGCGCGAGCTAATAGGAGTGTGTTGTTTCGTCTACATGGACGACATTATCATTTTCTCTAGTTCACTGCAGGAGCACCAAAACGATCTGATTCGAGTAATGAAAAAGCTGAAAGATGCTGGTCTGAAGATTCAATTAGACAAATGCGAATTCTTCAGAAAAGAGGTTCAATTTCTCGGGCACACCGTGTCAGAAGACGGAGTAAAACCCAACGCTGATAAAATCGAAAGCATAAAAATCTGGCCAATGCCAAAATGTGAAAGAGAAGTTAGACAATTTCTCGGTACACTAGGCTACTACCGGAGGTTTATAAAAGATTTTGCCAAAGTGGTAAAACCAATGACTAAACTATTGAGGAAGGATACTGAGTTCAAAATAACGACCGAAATCGAAGAATGTTTTCATAAATGCAAAAAGATTCTTTCAATGGACCCTGTGTTAATGTACCCAGATTTTACTAAAGAATTTACATTAACAACAGATGCGAGCGACTATGCTATAGGAGCCGTTCTCTCCCAGGGACCAATTGGCAAAGATAGACCAATTGCATACTCCTCACGTACTCTAAGCAAAACAGAAGAGAACTATTGCACTACAGAAAAAAAGCTATTGGCAATCGTGTGGGCCGTGAAACATTTTCGACCATAACAGTAAGATCGTTCGTTGGAAACTTGATCTAGGCGAGTTCGACTACGAAATTATGTACAAACCCGGTAAGCAAAACGTCGTTGCCGACGCTCTTTCAAGAATAAATCCTACAATAGAAAACCAGACAATAAACGCAAACTCTCAAGATAGCATAGAGGTAGAACCATCCTCAAGCGAAAGCGACGACCTGGAAACAATTCGTTCGGCAGACACGAGCGACGATTATTTTATACCATGCACTGAAAAATCCATTAATTCTTTTAGGAACCAAATAATTTTAAAAATTGGTCCCAAAGACATAACATCCTACGAGCAAATATTTCCTAAGTATCATCGTCACATAATAACAAAACAAGATTATACAGAAAAAGATATAATTGACATCTTCACTTCAAAAATTTTCTTAACACCAAAGGTTCAAACTGTCTGAAAATGCCAATTTCACTCATCCAAATGGTTCAAGAAATATACAGAAAATACTTTTCAATTAATAAAACACATAAGATTCTCATTTCAGAATTACTCCTAGAAGACATAAGGATGGAAGACCAGCAGGACGAAATTATCCGAGAAACCCATAACTATGGCCATAGAGGCACAAAGGAAAATAAAAACCAAATATTACAAAAATTCTTTTTTCCACAGCTCGACAGAAAACTTAAAATTTTCGTAAGCACCTGTGATATTTGCAAAAAAGCAAAATATGACAGATCACCGCCAAAATTAATTAGAAAAAGTACTTTCGGCAAAACCCCGTTTGATAGACTCCACATCGACGTCTTTTTCTTACAAGGTCAAAAGTGGTTAACTATAGTAGATTCCTTCTCTAAATTTGCAAACGCAATTCATTTGCAAGCAAGAACAATAATCGACATGAAAAACGCCATAACTGAGCATATACGCCAATTTGGAAGACCGAACACTATAGTCAGCGACAAAGAACCTTCTTTCCGGTCAATCGATTTCATTGGATTTTTGAACGATCTCGGGATCGAGATACACTTCGCTAGCAACTCAAACGCTAACGGGATAGTAGAACGATTTCATTCTACGCTCATTGAGATTTTTAGAACGACAAAAACCAAATTCACCCATCTCACACTTAAAGAACACGTAAACGTCGCGATCGATATCTATAACAATAGTTTTCACGAATCAACCAAGGCTAAACCGCGAGAAATAATTTTTAACACTCTAAATACAACAAATACCGGAGAAATAACCGAAAATTTCCATAAACTCCAGTCCAAAGCCAAAATCGAACTAGATAAACGAAAAGCCAGATACGAGGAAAAATACGAGAACAAACAAATATCGAAAACATTAAATCCAGGGGATGAAAAATATGTTAAAATAACCCAACGACTAACAAAAGACAAAAACCTGTATAAAATATCAAAAGTAAAACAAGACAATGAACTAACTTTCGAAGATAATAACGAGGTTAAGATCCATAAAAATCGACTAAGAAAATAAACAAATTAAATCTATTTTTATCCTACAGAATAATTACACTCAACCTCAACCTGATAAACGCTACCACCTATAAAGAAATAACAAACAGTAATGGCTACTGGCAGTAAAATCGATTCAGTCAGAATTAAAATAGGATATAATAGGATAGTGCACAAGATGCACTGCTCTAGCTTCGGATGGTTTCTTCGTAACGTCTCCCTCCTCAAGCATCAAGCGTCCTCGGTTGATTTTTCAGGAGTTCGAATCTCGGTATCGGAATGACTCGTGGTTTGTTTCTCTCTGTTTTCTCTTCGGTTGTCTCTGCAGTTGGTTCGGTTGCTGTGTCTTCTAGTTGGGTTGTTGAAAACGATTCTGGCGACCTGTCAACTGTATGTTTTCCCGAATGTGGTTTTCTTCTATAGAGATAAGTGGAGAAACAAAGAATTGTTAGTACCAGGAGGATAGAGCCTCCTAATGTTACCCTGTTTTGTGTTTGGTGCAGTGATAGGTAGATTTCGCTGACTTCTTCCAAATTGTGGATTCTGGTCATAACGTTTTCCTCTTCGCTGGTTATATTGCTTGCGATCTGAAGGTTTTTGCTGTATATTGGTATGAGATAATTGTCTTTATGATTAGTTCCGGCTTCCCGTAGAATGTTAAATTGCTTATTTTGATTGTGCAATTTTCTATTTCGATTAGCGTTGTTCCTGTAATTACTTTAGGTCCTCCGCATGAGTCAGACACTTCAATGTCGATGTTGGTGTCTATTAGGATGATACCTTTTAAGATTTCTTTGATTTGTGTGGTCTCTCTGACTCGAGAGACTGTACATTTTGGGGCTTGGTGTACAAGAAGGTTGAAGATGCATTCGTCTTCTAATGGAGAATTAATACTGCAAATATCGCATTTTGTTGTTTGCGAGTATATGTGGTTTCTGTGTTTGGCTACCAGGTGAATGTGCGTATTGATGCGTGTTCCATTGAGATTGAGCGTATGAAGTTCCAGTAGATCGTAGTGTTTGTCGTCAGTACGGGTATTTTTGTAAGGATGGCTACTTGGTTGTTGCTAATTCCTATGCTAGCTTTACAGTAACGGAAGATTTCGTCTACGTAATTTATCTTGATTCCTTGACTCCTAAGTTTGCTATAAATGAAATTCTTTTCTTCTAAAGACAGTATGTTTTGTTGATAAGATTGAGTTTAGAGAGTTTTATTTGATCTTCTATGTCGCCAATCAACTGGATTATCTCCTCTGTTTTCCAAATAAGATTGTGAATTCTAAATCTGCTTTAATTCCTTGTGATGAATTAAATTCTCTGGCCATCTTTATATTAATTCTTTCAGAATAGTTGTAATATTGTTTATTCTGTTTTGAAAAATCTCATTAATTTTAATTTGCATCATTTGATTTTTAGCGAGTTTGTTTTCTTGTTCTCCTAATATCCCTAGGCTTTGGTTTATAATCTTCAAATCATTGTTGTCTGGGTTTCCAGAGATAAACTTTATTGCTGTTCCTAGAGCGTCTACTAGTCCTCTCCTCCGTCTTCGTGGTAGAAGGCTATGAAGTTTATCTTTAGCTAACTGGATTTTGGCTTCAAGTGTGTTTTCTAAATGATCAATAATTTTAACGGATTTTCCTAATTTTTTCAATATAATCGAGATTATTTTCGAGTGTTTTCAGGTCTATCTTGTGCACTATCCTATTATATCCTATTTTAATTCTGACTGAATCGATTTTTACTGCCAGTAGCCCATTACTGTTTGTTATTTCTTTATAGGTGGTAGCGTTTATCAGGTTGAGGTTGAGTGTAATTATTCTATATTCTGTAAGATAAAAATAGATTTAATTTGTTTATTTTCTTAGTCGATTTTTATGGATCTTAACCTCGTTATTATCTTCGAAAGTTAGTTCATTGTCTTGTTTTACTTTTGATATTTTATACAGGTTTTTGTCTTTTGTTAGTCGTTGGGTTATTTTAACATATTTTTCATCCCCTGGATTTAATGTTTTCGGTATTTGTTTGTTCTCGTATTTTTCCTCGTATCTGGCTTTTCGTTTATCTAGTTCGATTTTGGCTTTGGACTGGAGTTTATGGAAATTTTCGGTTATTTCTCCGGTGTTTGTTGTATTTAGAGTGTTAAAAATTATTTCTCGCGGTTTAGCCTTGGTTGATTCGTGAAAACTATTGTTATAAATATCGATCGCGACGTTTACGTGTTCTTTAAGTGTGAGATGGGTGAATTTGGTTTTTGTCGTTCTAAAATCTCAATGAGCGTAGAATGAAATCGTTCTACTATCCCGTTAGCGTTTGAGTTGCTAGCGAAGTGTATCTCGATCCCGAGATCGTTCAAAAATCCAATGAAATCGATTGACCGGAAAGAAGGTTCTTGGTCGCTGACTATAGTGTTCGGTCTTCCAAATTGGCGTATATGCTCAGTTATGGCGTTTTTCATGTCGATTATTGTTCTTGCTTGCAAATGAATTGCGTTTGCAAATTTAGAGAAGGAATCTACTATAGTTAACCACTTTTGACCTTGTAAGAAAAAGACGTCAATGTGGAGTCTATCAAACGGGGTTTTGCCGAAAGTACTTTTTCTAATTAATTTTGGCGGTGATCTGTCATATTTTGCTTTTTTGCAAATATCACAGGTGTTTACGAAAATTTTAAGTTTTCTGTCGAGCTGTGGAAAAAAGAATTTTTGCAATATTTGGTTTTTATTTTCCTTTGTGCCTCTATGGCCATAGTTATGGGTTTCTCGGATAATTTCGTCCTGCTGGTCTTCCATCCTTATGTCTTCTAGGAGTAATTCTGAAATGAGAATCTTATGTGTTTTATTAATTGAAAAGTATTTTCTGTATGTTTCTTGAACCATTTGGATGAGTGAAATTGGCATTTTCAGACAGTTTGAACCTTTGGTGTTAAGAAATTTTTTGAAGATGTACAATTATATCTTTTTCTGTATAATCTTGTTTTGTTATTATGTGACGATGATACTTAGGAAATATTTGCTCGTAGGATGTTATGTCTTTGGGACCAATTTTTAAAATTATTTGGTTCCTAAAAGAATTAATGGATTTTTCAGTGCATGGTATAAAATAATCGTCGCTCGTGTCTGCCGAACGAATTGTTTCCAGGTCGTCGCTTTCGCTTGAGGATGGTTCTACCTCTATGCTATCTTGAGAGTTTGCGTTTATTGTCTGGTTTGCTATTGTAGGATTTATTCTTGAAAGAGCGTCGGCAACGACGTTTTGCTTACCGGGTTTGTACATAATTTCGTAGTCGAACTCGCCTAGATCAAGTTTCCAACGAACGATCTTACTGTTATGGTCGAAAATGTTTCACGGCCCACACGATTGCCAATAGCTCTTTTTCTGTAGTGCAATAGTTCTCTTCTGTTTTGCTTACCAAAACCACATTCGGGAAAACATACAGTTGACAGGTCGCCAGAATCGTTTTCAACAACCCAACTAGAAGACACAGAACCGAACCAACTGCAGAGACAACCGAAGAGAAAACAGAGAGAAACAAACCACGAGTCATTCCGATACCGAGATTCGAACTCCTGAAAAATCAACCGAGGACGCTTGATA
>NC_080672.1:235610111-235637426 GCF_030247195.1 Topomyia yanbarensis | reverse complement strand
TGGTTCCTAAAAGAATTAATGGATTTTTCAGTGCATGGTATAAAATAATCGTCGCTCGTGTCTGCCGAACGAATTGTTTCCAGGTCGTCGCTTTCGCTTGAGGATGGTTCTACCTCTATGCTATCTTGAGAGTTTGCGTTTATTGTCTGGTTTTCTATTGTAGGATTTATTCTTGAAAGAGCGTCGGCAACGACGTTTTGCTTACCGGGTTTGTACATAATTTCGTAGTCGAACTCGCCTAGATCAAGTTTCCAACGAACGATCTTACTGTTATGGTCGAAAATGTTTCACGGCCCACACGATTGCCAATAGCTCTTTTTCTGTAGTGCAATAGTTCTCTTCTGTTTTGCTTAGAGTACGTGAGGAGTATGCAATTGGTCTATCTTTGCCAATTGGTCCCTGGGAGAGAACGGCTCCTATAGCATAGTCGCTCGCATCTGTTGTTAATGTAAATTCTTTAGTAAAATCTGGGTACATTAACACAGGGTCCATTGAAAGAATCTTTTTGCATTTATGAAAACATTCTTCGATTTCGGTCGTTATTTTGAACTCAGTATCCTTCCTCAATAGTTTAGTCATTGGTTTTACCACTTTGGCAAAATCTTTTATAAACCTCCGGTAGTAGCCTAGTGTACCGAGAAATTGTCTAACTTCTCTTTCACATTTTGGCATTGGCCAGATTTTTATGCTTTCGATTTTATCAGCGTTGGGTTTTACTCCGTCTTCTGACACGGTGTGCCCGAGAAATTGAACCTCTTTTCTGAAGAATTCGCATTTGTCTAATTGAATCTTCAGACCAGCATCTTTCAGCTTTTTCATTACTCGAATCAGATCGTTTTGGTGCTCCTGCAGTGAACTAGAGAAAATGATAATGTCGTCCATGTAGACGAAACAACACACTCCTATTAGCTCGCGCAGTATGCAGTCCATTACTCGCTGAAAGGTGGCGGGTGCGTTTTTTAAACCAAAAGGCATTCTGGTAAATTCGTATTTCCCTGAATTTACAGAAAACGCAGTTTTTTCGGTATCTTCTTCTGCTAATTGTATCTGGTGAAAACCTGACACTAAATCAATTGTTGAAAAATATCGAGCCCTACCTAATTTGTCCAGTATGTCTGTTATATCCGGAATCGGATATTTGTCGTTAATGGTTTTCTCGTTTAATTTTCGATAATCGATGACTAAACGAGATTTCTTTTGTCCGGATGCATCGGCTTTCTTCGGTACAATCCATACGGGGGAAGTGTATGGCGATATCGATTCTTTAATAATGCCGTCATTTAGCATCTTACGCACTTGCGTTTGAATTTCTTTTTCAAAAATTTGTGGATATTTATAGGATTTCGTGTATATTGGGATGTTGTCAGCGGTCCTGATATTATGTTTGATTTTATGGGTAAATGTGAGCTTTTCAGAATCTGTGTAGAGTATTTCCTTGTTCTGGTTAATGATGTATTTCAATGCCTTCTTTTCTTCGTCATTCATGTGATCCTCTCGAAAATGATATTTCTGATTTTCTTCCTGGCTGAGTGGTTCTTGTAGCACTTGGTATTGATCTGTCTTGATTTTTATTTCGTTTAGGTTAATTTCCAATGGTGTTTCCGAGTGGTTGTTCATTGCTAATATCGCTACTTTATTTGTGCTTCGATATAGCCCGGGTAGTATTGAAAATTTGCCTAGATGCAATTCGTTTTGAATGCAAAAGTCTCCATCTTTTATTGTCTGTACCGGAATATATTGAAAATTCTGCTCGGTTAGATTAATTTTATTTTGAAGTGGGAATCTTTTCTGCATAGTAAATTCCTTTCTACCAACTTTAAGTTTGTTTTTGGAAATGTCAATTTGTGCTTTGATGTCCCGTAATGACTCGTAACCAATTAGTCCGTCAAAGAAATCGTGAAATTTGAATATGTAAAATTTTAATTTTTTCTTTATCTGAAAAATGTCAAATGAGGTTGATTTTTCGATATTGTGCGTGCCTTGTATGTTAGTTACTTGAATACCGGTTTCTGATTTGCAGTTTTCTAGATTTACGTGCATTGGCGAAATGTAATTTTTGTTCGCGCCTGTGTCGATCAAAAATTTCATTTCTCCTTTGCTAGTCATTATCGTTATATAAGGAATGAAATTGTTGTTGGCTATGGCCCTTGATTTTTTTCTTGAACTATTTGAAAATTTAGTTCGTCGGCTAGAAAATAGTCGTCGTCATCTGAATCTAACGTG
The DNA here is from genome assembly GCF_030247195.1 of Topomyia yanbarensis. Classification (NCBI taxonomy): domain Eukaryota; kingdom Metazoa; phylum Arthropoda; class Insecta; order Diptera; family Culicidae; genus Topomyia; species Topomyia yanbarensis. The sequence continues at coordinate 235,635,203 of NC_080672.1, read as the reverse complement.
AACTCTTCTTGTGGAGGGGTGTCATTTTCTGGCTCATGATGTTCAGTTTCTCCTTCGTGGTTGTTTAGATTCTGGGTTTTTGATCTCACTGTTCGCATCGAAACGTCTTCGTCTAGGTTTTGTCTATGCGATTTAAATTTTCCTGAGGGTCCAGGCTTGTTAAAGTTTTGGGGGTACCCTGCATTATAATTTTGGTTGTCTGCCGAATTTGAGTTTTGGTACGGTTTATTTGGTTTGTTAAAAGAGTTTGGCTTAGAGGTGGGGGCTGTTGACTTATTGTCTAGCTTCATTCTGTACGCTGCATTAGCGTATTGTACAGTAATATTATATGCTTCTTCCAGCGACTCCGGCCGGTAGCTTCGCACATGCATGCTAAGCGTGTCGTTTAAACCGTCTATGAATCGGGTTACCGATATCAAACTGATTAAGCTGTTAATCGCTTTGGTGGAGGATTTATAGTCGTCCATCACGGCTGCGGTGCTTTTTATTGCTGTATCTATCGATTTGACTTTATTGTAAAATTCGCTAAGGGTCTTTTTTCCCTTGGCGTACGTAAAAGAGTGACTGGATATGCGATGTTAAATCCCGTCTGTCTCCATAGGAATTAAGCAGCGCCTCTTTGATTGATTGCCAATCTTTTGGGATGCCTGCTGCTCAATACTTCTTTCGCTTCGCCTGTTATTTTATTTTTGATCGCTCTTATTATTTGTTCGTAATACGGTGATCCCGCGTAACTCTCAAACAAGTCGAGCGTGTTCTCAGTATCCTCAAGCCACGCTTGAGTTTCTTTTTTATTTCCACTGAATGTGGCAAGATTTTTAATTGGGTCGGGAGTCCGGAAATTTAAGAATGGATCTTCCGCCCTATCGCGCATGGCATTAATTGTGTGCACTAAAGCGTTTTGATTTTCCTTGAGCTCGCGGATTTGGTCCAACCTCTTGGGCGTTAACTTCTTGTGCCATGTTTCTATTTTTGTCAAACGTATTAGCACGTCTCATGCAATGTATCTAATTTCAATATACCGTAGTTTTTCAAATGTTCACTTTGAACAACTGATTAGTATTTGCTTAGTCACAATGTTAATTAATAGAAGGTTTTTGTTACTTACAGAAGAGCACTGTTGAGCTTCATCTGGAGTCCTAGTGTGCGTTGAGGTCCGGTGGCGATCTTCAATTTGCAATCAGCGCGAATCGCTTGATATTCACTCAATGATGGCTTCTTGCCGGCTGATTGGTTGTTCTGTACACGAACTTAAATCTCTGATCTTTACGTTGAATTCTTAGAAGTTTGTTCAATTTATTTTCACTAAATTTTAACTTCACTCGCGAACCAACACCACTTTTTTCGAGACTGCGCCAGTAATGCTCTGATGTGTCAGAGTTTTATAAAAAAAAACATTTATTCACTTATGATCGTTATGTTACAACTCACACCTAAGACTGATTTAATTTTTCTATCAACTGCCTCTTATAAACTATGTTTGACCTAGTCAGCAATACCAAGTCTGCTCCAGTATCGTCCGATGTCCACGTTGTCCATGTTGGCCGCTTCCACGTTGGCATCGCGCGTGGCATTCAGCTGGCTCAGCATATCTGCGTTGCATCGATCGACTGAATCGATTGTGATCAGTCAGCGGATATGGTGCGCTGACAACATCCCAATATACATATATATATATATATATATATATATATATATATATATATATATATATATATATATATATATATATATATATATATATATATATATATATATATATATATATATATATATATATATATATATATATATATATATATATATATACGTATATATATATATATATATATATATATATATATATATATATATATATATATATATATATATATATATATATATATATATATATATATATATATATATATATATATATATATATATATATATATATATATATATATATATATATATTCTGCATTCTGCAGCTAAAAATGCAATTTTCGCTAAAAAAATCATGAAACTTATTTTTGTGAACAAAGTTATGATCTTTAATGATGTTATGATATGAAGGAGAACTGTGCAAAATTTCAAACAATTTGGTTCAGTAGATTTAAAGTTATTCTGTACATTGCATTTATTCGTGGTGTCTCCTGAAGATTTTCAATATTTTGCGGTGAACATTAAGGAAAATATTGCTTAAATGTTGCATTATTGTCTGAATAGACTAACACTCTCGGTATCGCCAATTTTTTTTAAGCACGATATTTTCATGATTTTTTTAGCGAAAAAAAGTTTCATGATTTTTTTTAGCGAAAATTGCATTTTTAGCTGCAGAATGCTATAAAAAATTTAAATATTAAAAAAAAAAATAAAAGCTTCGATCAATACCTGGGGATATGTAGAAGAACTGTACAAACCGTGAAAACGATTGGTCCAATATATCTTGATTTATGATTTACACCACAAAGCAAGTTTTAAACGAGATACCTCCAGAGATTTTCTGTCACTGGCTCAATTTTTAGTATTCTGCTATGATATTTGAAGAAATACTGTTCAATTGTGCAGTAAGTATATGGAAAGTGAATGAATATACTAACACTCTCTGTATCGCCAAAATATTTTTTGAAATGCACCATTTTTTATGAATTAACTTTACCCACGTCCACCAACACTCCGTTATGTCTTCGTATCATTGGAAATATGTTTCGAAAACAGAACTTTTCACTATATGTGCATACTTTTATTGAATGATTCTTATAGTCACCTTCGCAGGTTAATTCGCCAAAAAAAGTTGGGTTGGGAAAATGTTAATCAATGCAACAATAACTTGCACCACATTTCCACATGATTTTGTAACATAATACAATTTGTTGAAGAATTAATCGATTTCGTAAATTGACTTCAATTTCATACACTACTCCATCCAAAATAAAATGTATGGTAATTCTGTTACGCATATAAATTTATGGATTATCGTATTGAATTATTCAATTCAGTCGATCCACCATGCTTTCAGGAGTATTGGTTTTATACGTTACCAACCCAGCAGTCTCCGTCAGACGAAGGTTTTTATATTTAATCGAAAAAATAAAGTTCTTTCTGCGAATTTTTGCGATTAAGGAAGTTGCTTAAGGTGTAAATTGATAAAAAATATTCAAAAATGGACAATAACTTTGTTGTTTCGAGAGCTACAGATTCATCGTTGTTATAAAAATGTGTATTTTATCGCTTTTAACAACTTTGTAGAAGACACTTTTAATAATCAAAAGTAATCGTAAAAAGTTATATTCGAAAACTGTTTTGAAGGGGTCTATCCCAAGCAAACCTACATATCTCGCTACTGTTACTATATAGAGCTTTAGTATCTTCAGTAGAGATTTTCACAATAATATTTTCTAGAACTTTACTGAAGACAGTGAGCTTCTAGCTAAATTATTTGGGGAAATAAATTTTCTAACTCACTTTTAGGGGATTAATCACTCAATTTATTATATCAAAACATGCATCTATTTATATCCAGAAAATTCTTCGAAAAAATCCATTCTCCAAAACCAATGGATCAGGAGTTATTAAATTTTGATCGTGAAGACGTCGTTTTGCAACACTGTGCACCGCATGTGTTGCAATTGAAACTTTGTGTGCCTATTATATTTGTTACTGCGCAACATCGACCCACCACAACTGTGCTTTGGTTGAAAAATTTCATTTAAGCGACCATTGTAGCTAGAAAATATAAAGGAGCAGATGTACCTTGAATTCGAATGATATCAAGGGATTTATACATAAATTTTTTTACTGTGTTGACGGCGTAATAAATAAATTGTTATGCGTAATATCTGGTTGTGCAAAAATATTTTTAATTTATGTAGAGTGAGAAAGTGAGTCCACAACAATAAATAACAAGTGCTGTTAATCTGTGGTTCGGAAAAGGAGATATTTGTAAAATTTCAGACTCCATAATCGCTGCTAAGTGTCTGTTTTGTTATCATTTTTTGCCCGGGCCAAATGCCCGTGGATACGAACGCAGAAAAAAAAGAGTCCGGCAGCTCTAGCCAGCCGTGTGCTCAGTGCGCTACGCCTATTATAGATGGTTATGCAAGTGTTGAATGCTTCGGTCGATGTAAATTATCGATCCATGTACGTTGTCTACCCGGGGCGACGGAAGAAGAAATAGTGCTATTGCAGAAGATCCATAATGCCGTGTTCGTGTGCGATGCGTGTCTAGCGTTGAATGAGTTCGAGGATAGGCACAGTGAAAAACGACTAGATGAAATTGCCAAAAAATTAGATGATCTCGCGGGTGTTATGGAAATGGCAAAAAATTTCAAACAAACAGTGAAAAAGATAGTATGTGAAGAAATAGTGCGAATTAATAAACGGTCTACTGACGCTGGTGGAGATAAGGATGAGCTGCCTCGACGTATACTTACGCGATCATCTGCCAAGCGGAGGAAAGTGGATGAGTGTGAAAACCACAACGACGAAACGCCAAAAACAAGTTTTGCGGATGCGGTGAAAGGTCGAACCGACAACAAAACTCTAGAACAAATTAAGAGAAAGGATTCCATTCAAAAGCCCGACCCAGTAGTCATCATAAGACCAAAAGAAGGCATACAGGTTGACGATGCGCGTGCTGAGCTGCGAAGGAAAGTGGATGCTCGAAGTGTGAATGTAAAACGAGTGACTAACGGCAAGAATGGCGAGGTTGTAATTGCGCTGAAAGATGATGAAAGTGTTGAGCTGTTGAAGAAACACGTAGAGCAAAACATGGACGGCAAATACGATGTCAGCGTCAGAGAGAATTTACGACCTACTATCAAACTAGTCGGCATGTGTGATGTACTGGATGAAAATGAGCTGAGAGACACATTAGTGAGCCAAAACGACGTCTTTGAAAACCTGACGCACTTCAAGCTTCGAAAAGCATACCGCAATGAGAAATTTCAGTTCAACAACTGCAGCGCTATCATTGAACTCGATGCTAAAACGTTCACTGCGATCATGCAGAAAGAAAAACTTAATTGCGGGTGGGACCGATGCAGAGTGCTTGATGGACTGCAGGTGACAAGATGCTTTAAATGTTGCGGATACAACCACAAGAGCAATGAATGCAAAGCAGAAACTTCAAAGTGCCCAATCTGCAGTGAAAACCACCCCGTGAAAGAATGCAAATCCAAGACGCAGAAGTGTACAAACTGTGAAAATCTCAACATTAAGAGATAGCTTACCATTGACACAAATCACGCTGCTTGGAGTGTCCTTTGCCCGGTCTACACTAAACATTTAGAAAAGCGGAAAAACATCATTGATTATTCAAAGTAGCAATCATTGTACAGTTCAAAAGATCGTACCATCAACAACGTTCATCTGCTTCCCACGGAACTTGCCCGTCATGGCAGCGGCCTTCTCCGGTCAGATCCACAATTGCAGCATACCGATGGGTGCAATCAGCCCGATTCCATCAACGACGTTCTTTTGGTTTCTACGGAACTTGTATGTTATGGCAGCGACCTTTCCCGGTCAGGTAAAGCTAAGGAGGGTATATGTCCTCCCGAAGCTACTCAAGATACTGCGCACCTGAAACTAGATCCTCAATTGCAGCATTCTGACGGGTACAATCAGCCAGATTCCATCAACGACGTTCTTTTGGTTTCTACGCAACTTGTATGTTATGGCAGCGACCTTTCCCGGTCAGGTAAAGCTAAGGAGGGTATATGTCCTCCCGAAGCTACTCAAGATACTGCGCACCTTAAACAAGATCCACAATTGCAGCATTCCGACGGGTACAATCAGCCAGATTCCATCAACGACGTTCTTTTGGTTTCTACGGAACTTGTATGCTATGGCAGCGACCTTTCCCGGTCAGATCCACAATTGCAGCATTCCGACGGGTGCAATCAGCCAAATTCCATCAACGACGCTCTGCTCTCCACGGAACTTTTATGTTATGGTAGCCAACTTTCCCTGTCAGATAAATACAATGAATGTATATGTTCTTCCGAAGTAGGACATACAGATGCTGCTCCCGCTGAAAACCCACCCCCAATACAGGTGGACGTCATCGCCGCTCATCTTTCTACCGCTCAACCGTCAGGACATTACTTGCAGGAACATCTTAGTATCTACTATCAGAACGTGAGAGGACTACGCACCAAAATTGACGAGTTGTTCATCGCTGCTTCAGACGCCGAATATGATGTTATTGTTTTAACCGAAACGTGGCTAAATGATCAAATCAATTCACTTCAGTTATTCGGCTCAAAGTACACGGCTTACCGTAACGATCGCGACCCAGACAGTACAGGGAAAAAACGCGGTGGCGGTGTGCTTATCGCAGTGTCTAACCGGCTCTCGTCTAAACAAAAAAATGCTAGAACCTATCTCGAACAACTATGGGTAGATATTCGCGGTCGCGATACTAATATTTGTGTTGGCGTAGTGTATATTCCCCCCGACTCCGCATGTGATAGTGATATTATTCAGAAGCACATAGACTCAGCACTTGACATCGCAACTTCCACTCAACCCAACACGGCTCATCTACTGTTTGGTGATTATAATCAATCTGGACTTCTATGGAAAAGTACCTCCTCCGGCTATGCCTTCCCAGACCCTTCTGAATCAACCTTCTCTAGAGCGAGTATTGCCTTACTGGACGGAATGTCTGTATTGAACATGCTGCAAATGTGTACAGTAAATAACAGACGAAATCGAACCCTGGATCTCCTTTTCGTAAATGAAGAAGCTTCTATTAACTGCACCGTTTCAGAAGCCCTTGAGCCGTTAGTTGCTTGTGACGCACACCATCCTCCTCTTCTAGTAACGCAGATCTGTCCCCAGTTAGTTGTTTATGACGAAATGCTAGATGTCAGGGAGTTCAATTTTTCAAAAACTGATTTCAATAGGCTCCAGAACTCACTGCAGGCAATCGATTGGGAGACTTTGCTGAATTCCGCGATCGATGTAGATGTTGCCGTAGAAAAACTTTCACTGGTCCTAAAACAACTTTTCAAACTACATGTTCCCGCACCACGTCCCCGACCAAAACCAGCGTGGTCCAATCGTCAATTACGTAAACTGAAAAGACTGCGAGCAGCTGCACTTCGGCATTACACCAGCCGACGAAACCCCCTCACAAAACGAGAGTTTATTGAAGCCAGCAACAGTTACAAGGCATATAATCGCTTTCTCTATTCAAGACACGTCGCACAAACCCAATCGAACCTTGAAACAAAATCCAAAGCAGTTTTGGTCTTTCGTTAACGGGAAACGTAAAGAAAATGGGCTTCCTTCCAGTATGTTCCTTGCAAATGAAACATCAAGTACCCCAAGCGGCATCTGTGACCTATTTGCGCAGCATTTCTCAAGTGTGTTTAAAAAAGTCTCGGCCAACTCCACTCAGATGGAATATAATCTTCAGGATGTCCCTCATGATGTAATTAATTTAGGCATTATTCAATTTACTGACGAAGATATTCTAACTGCTATGAGAAAGCTAAAGTCTTCAACATCGGCAGGACCAGATGGTATTCCTTCCATTATAATCAAAAGATGCGCAAGCGCATTATGTACGCCTTTAAGACTAATTTTCAACCAATCGCTGTCGCAATCAACGTTCCCCGTCTGTTGGAAAAAATCAGTTATGTTTCCGGTTTTTAAAAAAGGTGATAAGCAAAATGTTGCGAACTATCGTGGCATAACTTCACTCTGCGCTGGCTCAAAGTTATTTGAAATATTAGTAGGAAATGTGCTGTTTCGCGAGACCAGAGCATATATATCGAAGGCCCAACATGGCTTTTTTCCTGGTAGATCGACAACTACTAATCTAGCCCAATTCACTTCGCTCTGTATTAAAAATATTGAACTTGGATCTCAGGTCGATACTGTATACACGGATCTCAAGGCTGCATTCGATCGTGTAGATCACTCTCTTCTACTGGCAAAGATGAAGCGGCTGGGCGCTTCGGATTATTTTATAGGGTGGCTTAAATCATATCTCGTAAATCGTTCTCTGTGTGTGAAATTAGGAAATAACGAGTCATACAGTTTCATCAACTTGTCGGGAGTACCTCAAGGGAGCAATCTAGGACCGTTCCTTTTCTCGTTGTTTTTCAATGACGTTTGTTTTGTTATACCTCCTGGGTGCCGATGATCTCAAACTATTTCTTATTGTGCGGTCAATAGAAGATTGCAAGGAACTACAGAAACACTTAGATGCTTTTTGTTGTTGGTGTAATCGCAACTTGCTGGCTCTCAGCGTGTCCAAATGCTCCATAATATCTTTTACACGTAGAAAAAATCCAATACTGTGGAACTATACCATTTCCGGGGAATCGCTAGAGAGAATGACAGTTGTCAGAGACCTCGGTGTACTTCCGGACTCTCAACTGACATTCAGAAATCATTACTCTCATGTTACAGCACAGGCAAATAGAAATCTCGGTTTCATTATAAGAATCGCCAAAGAGTTCACTGATCCATATTGTTTGCGGGCACTCTACTTTTCACTTGTGCGATCTGTCTTGGAAGCTTCAGCACCCATTTGGTGTCCTTACACAAGCATTTGGATCAACCGAATAGAAGCAGTGCAGGCAAGATTCCTTCGTTTTGCTCTTAGAACTCTGCCGTGGCGTAACCCAACAGAGCTACCACCGTACATCGATCGCTGTCGTCTGCTCGATATGGAAACCCTAGCCAAAAGGCGGAACACATTTAGAGCAGTATTTGTTGGGAAGATATTAACTGGCCAAATAGATGCTCCAGACATTCTCTCACAAATAAATGTCAATGTGCCCCCGAGAAGTCTCAGATCGCATAACTTTTTAAGACTCGAATTTCAACGCACCGAGTACGGTCAAAACGAACCCATTAGGGCGATGTGTAATGTTTTTAATAGTGTTTATGGCCATTTTGACTTTTCTGTATCTTGTGATGTTTTCAAAAATAGACTAAGAAGGTTGACTTAGATTTTAAGATTCATTTTTTGTAATATTTGTATTTTTTATTTATGTAATGCTGTGTACTATGTTATTATATTTTATTGTAGTGTGAATCCATTGTAATCAGGTCTGAATATATGAAAAGATAATGGGTTTTTACGCCCATTTGAGGATTGCTTCTGAAGTATATCCTGAAATGGGCTTTTCCCATTCAACAACATTTCATGTAGACCAACATAGGTAAGATGAAAAATAAGAATATATATATATATATATATATATATATATATATATATATATATATATATATATATATATATATATATATATATATATATATATATATATATATATATATATATATATATATATATATATATATATATATATATATATATATATATATATATATATATATATACCATTGCTCTGTTCACTTCAAATGCATGTTGCTCTTTTGATTTTGTTCCGATTTTAGCACAACTAGTTTCATTGTGTAGAAGAACGAAAGAATTTGCTTGGTGAATAAAATACATTTGGTAAATTTGCTTGGAACTATGACTTTTTAGTTTAAATATGTTTGAGGTGGTCAGATCAATAATACTTTTTTCACTAATGTATTCTGTACAAATTTCGGAATCATTTCGGAACGGTCACATAGTATACATTCTATGGGAAATAACCTCTATTTTTCGAATATCATGGTCTCGTTCTGCGCCTAGGTGCGCAAAAAATGTTAAGGAGATTTTGAAGCTTTGTTGCTGATATGGAGGCGCATGGTGTTTTGTGTAAAATAGTTAGACAATCTACAGTAAACCAACACGTTATACAATGGATTTAAAGTAATGTTCTTCATTTTTTACGATATTGCTGACATTGGTGAACAGTAACGGAAAATCTATCATAAAAACGGGATCATAGTTATAAGAAAGGTTCAATGACACTGTATGGAAAAATGCATTTAATATTTTATGACTTTTGACATCAAAAATGAGCTCAGCACCTCAAAATTAGCTTAAATTGTGATTTTCAGCCAAATTAGGTTTTGTCCGACCTTTGTTTGAAGACCCGCCACTGTGCGGCGGGGTCTAGCAAAAGTCTACGTTTGTCTTTGAAAAAGTCTACGTAGACTTTTATTTTTTGTTATTCTCGTATTACTAATTATGAATGGGATTTAAAGAGAGTTGTATTCAAAATATCGGTCTATTCAGTATTTATGCAGAAACTTCAAAGCTAGTACACTATTGAGGTAACTACTCGTTAAGCGACCACTCAACCCAGAACCCACGATATTTTTTGGACAATCGCACACGTTGTTGTTTCTTGCGTATATTTTGATATAGTTTTGATCTAAGAATAATACAAAATGACAGTTCTAAAGACGATCGCCCAAAATTCCTCTCGACGGAAGATTTTGACTGTGAAATCTTCTGAGACACCCCTAGTTAGCAGACATGCATGGACCATTAAGGACACCAGCAGCAGCTCGTTCAGTGGGCCATAAGCGCGACTTCCGGAGGGTTAAATGCATGAACCATTAAAAGTTGAAAAATGGTCAAAGTTAAGCATTGTAACAACAAAACACCCGATTTTCAACAATAAGTAGATAATTTTTTTATTTTTTATTTATTAATTGCGGTGGTTAAAGCAGTAGTGTAGTTATACTTCTACAACAAAGTGTTTATTCGAGTTAATCAGTTTCTCTTGCAATCATTTACACTGATTTCGAAACACCCGTTAAATTTTACGTCTTGACCCTATGCAACTCCGTGCAAATCGGCTCTACTATATTTATCTTCGAAAATATTCGCAGTTAAACTTTGATACTTTGCGATAATACTCTAAGGTGATACGGCTATTAATTAGATAAGAAATATAAATATTTTTGGGAAGATTTGAATAGCTTCGTTCTCTTAATCAAATAAGCAACTTAGATTATTATCTTGAAAATATTGAAATTTGTTCACGAAAATGAAATTCGTGTACTTGTTTGGTTTATTATTAAGAATTCTCAAATTTCGGTCTACTTGGTTTATGAACGGTCCCTTACCATCGTCACTTCTCTGCCACAATCGACAAGGCCAACAGATAACTGGGATTCATGTTTAAGATATCCAACGAATTTCGTTATCCTTTGTGTTTTCAAACTCTTTACTGTTCATTAGTGCGTTCGATGCTAGAATTTGGCAATGCAATTTGGCAACTGACTATGCTGCCAACAGTCCTGTCATCGCAATGGTTCGGAGGTTCAACGAGTTCTCCGAATTATTTGATTTTAACCTCACCGCATTTGGATTTGGTAGACGAATTGAATCACATTAGTTTTAGGAAATTTCATTGAATGTTAGATGAATAAAATTTTAACAAATGCAAATACAAAATACAAGCAAACTTATGATTCATTCGCTTGTCCGGATTACTCAAACATAGGAGCTATCAACTGGTTTAAGCACCGTACTCAAAACGATGTGGCATAGCCACATTAGATGTCAACGTTGAATATAACAGAGATTTTATTGTATATTTAAAATAATGCCAAACGACCATTATGCCAAATGACCATTATGCCAAACGACCCTTATGGCAAATGACCATTATACCAACTGATCATTATGCCAAATGAAAGCAAGTGTCACCTGCTGTTATGCCAAATGAACATTATGCCAAATGAACTTATGCCAAATCAACTTATGCCAAACGACGTGCTCCCGTAAAAAATACCTAGCCCCTACGTCGAGTTTTCGAGATAGATTTTCAATTAAGTGGTTTTTTACTCATTTTAAATAAAAATTTCTATTTTTCACGAAAAATTCCACTTGTTTTATGATTAAACACCCCCTTATCGGAAAATTATCTCAAAAACTCAATGTATGGGTTAGGCATTTTTAACATAGAATATGAATGCAAAGTTTGAAAGTAAGTAGTTTATGAATGGCAGGTAACACCGTAAATCATATTTTTCCAGAGACGTTATCATTGTCATTTCTCAGCCCACACCCTGGCAGACGTTCATCCGCCCATCTAGACTCTGTCAAGATGAGGACCTACAAAGCCTAACTGTTCGTATGTGCTAGTCCATATAGCACACCAGTTTCTTCCACAAGCAGGCGCCGTCTGTTAACCAGTCCCACAAGTTTCAGATACATTACATAGAGGATAGTTGGAGACAGAAAATGAAAATATAGTAAAGAGATTTTGGTTTGCTGAAACGAGACAAGAAAAGCAAAATAATTGTGATTAGTTTTTTTTCGGGCAGATGGGACTGCAGCTTAACGTAACGTTCTCTATTTTCTCTGGTCCAATGTATCCTGCTCCTAACAACGCGTGCTAAGTCGTCAGTGATGCAATTAAAAATTCGCATTGATTCCGCTTCTATTTTCTTCCTGATCTCCTCATGGGTCCCCTAGGTCAGAAGCGGATCAATCGACTGTTAAGTAAATTAGAGATCGCAGTCAGCCGTGATGTCCGCGAATTTCATACATACATACAAACTATTTGGCGCAAGTTCAGAGCGTGTAACGCCGTTTTGCATTGAATCCGCTTCTGTCTCTTCCTAATCTCCTTTTTGTCTGCTAGGTCCGAAGCAGATCAATCGACTATTAACTGAAACGGTAAACATACTAGCAGTATTAGTCCTTACTCGCGAATACTTTTCCTTCAACTGTGCTGTTTCTTCTCTATCTTATAACATAACTCGATTATCCCTGTTCTAGTCAATATACATATTCATTACATTATGGACCAGGCAAACCCTTTCTTTTTCTATTATTATTATCCTGAGTAGCTATACCAGTGAAGGTATTTTAGGATTTCGCAAAAAGAATCTCTGCCAATAAAGGCATAAGAAATATTTATCCACTATTAACCATAAACCGAATGTCCGCCTGGTTCGACTCGAATAGACCACACCGACCCGAAAGGGTTGCTTATCATTTCTGAGAGCCGGTGTGCTTGGTCGAGTTTAGTAATCATAAGAACAAGTCCTGAATAATTAACTATCTCTTAGGTGCCAGTCCTGCACTCCTTTCCTGAACTAGCCTCATACTCACGATCAAAAGAGTCGACAACTAGTAGGATCCACATGTCCCCCACCCAAGCGAATTGATCAACTTGCAAGTAGGAGCACATATCTACCAACCAGCCAAGAAGACTTCCGAATCAATGAGAATGGACCATGCCAGTCGAAGGCCACAGGCCCAGCGCCATCTCGTACAGTGTCATTGTCATTTCTCAAGATGAGAACCTACAAAGCCTAACTGTTCGTATGTGCTAGTCCGTATAGATTTTGGTTTGCTGAAACGAAACAAGAAAAGCAAAACAATTGTGATTAGTATCGTAGCTATAATAAATAAATAAACGATTTCTCTTCTGTTGTCGGTTTCCCTGTTCGCAGTCCTCCCTCCTGTTCCTGATCTGTTTGGGCCACTGGTTTTCCGTTTCCTTGGCCGTCCCGCTCTCCCGCACACATCGGAGGAGAAACAAATGAAAAGACAAAACAAAACAAAATGAAAATAAATGGAAGTCTGCTATCTGTGCCTAAATTGATGTTGCTTCTCAGTTTTGCACGACCCAGGGGGGACTTGGCCTTGATCCCAATGCTCTGTCACCGATGTTACGTGATATTCGTTATGGAATATTCTTTGTTTGTTTGGGGGCCATTCATAAACAATGTTGTACGTTTTTTATCCCTGATCCGCTGATATGTCTAAAATTCATTTTTAGTTTTTTTATCTCGTTACGTGACGCTCTTCCCTATTGTCAATATCCAACATCATTTATGAATGGTCCCCTGGTGATATATTTAGAGCAGACAATCCAATGAGAAATAGGATTGACAGGATTTTAGTGCGCTCTTGGCACCTTGTGTCACATCTTCATGTTTGTTATACATACTAAGTATACCAAAGCATGCGATGTGATGACCGGAAGATTAGAGAAGCAACTCCTTCCCTTCCCCCCCATAAATTATATTTTTCCAGAGACGTTCTACAAAAAGTTTCGTCACCGAGTCGTTTGTCGATATTTTTGCACATTTACAGCATGTTATTGAAGTGATGCAATGTGCATTCAGTTTTGACTAATTGGCTTCACGCAAGCAAAAAAAATCGCGAATTTTTTTTTTACGCAGAACCCTTACCACCTCCCCCCCCCCCCCTTAAAAACCTATTTATTTATGTGGTCATCCTTAAATATTAATAATAGATTCGTTGTACATACCTGATCTCTGTATACTAGTGCTAAAATATTCAACATAGTAGCAACATCAGGGTGATCATGTCCACTAGTTTTTTCTAGATCTTCCAATGCTTGTTTACAAAGTGGGACAGCTACTTCATAACGGCCTTGGGAAGCATATTGTATAACCAAATTGTGCAGTGTTCTCAGACGTGCTGGAATTTCATACCCAGCATTCGCATGGTTCGCAAATTGATTTTGAGGAGTCGGTGACATGTTATGTCGTTCCTCTGCTTCATCTTCCGGGAATAATTCCACTACAGGATCCGAGCGCGGCTTTTCAAAATTGTCTTCACCTTCCTGGTTGTCATCATATTTTCTTACAGATGCCATAAACTCGAGATGTTTTTTTTCTTCTTCGAGCTGTGCTACTGTTTGTTCTGAAGCTTGTAATTTTTGCTGCGTGTTTGCAAGTTCATCGCGTAACCAGGCATTCTCTTGACATAACCGCCTAACTTGTGTTCTTAGTTTCTGTTTTTCTGCTTCAATATTCTGCAAATGCGATGCCAACACCACAATTACCTAAATTCAACAAAATAGAATAAGAAAGATAAAAAGTGAATAATTAGTACAAAGGTAAAGATGGGCAAACCAGTTCAAATTCAAAGAACCGTTCCGATTAAAAAGTTTTATAAAAAGAACTGGTTCACATGAACCGTTCACTGTTCAGCTGACTTTTTAATTCTATCTAGGCCAATGGTTTTCAAAACAGTTAAGAAATTCTATGCTGAATGAGTAGGCACTAATTTTATTCTATGATCCGCTTCGATGAGAGAATATATGCATCGTTTCTAATGATTAAAGCAACTTAGTTCATCTTCGTTTTAGCATTGAAAATGCTTTACTCTACTACTAGGTGTAAAACTAAAATCCAAAATTCGATCCGCGTCACGTCATTTTGTTAATTGTTGATGGATTGCCATGATTCGAACACCAATCGATTCAGAAAATTGCCAGTAAATTTTTTTATCAAGTTAAAGATCTGTAATAATGCCAAATGCTTAAAGATCTGTAATAATGCCAAATGTATGTATTTTATTAGCACACTGTTGAAAAATCTGTGAATCCGCAAAAAATAGGGAAAACATGCACAATTTTCACAAATTTGCGCAACACTTTCCTTAACACAGACTTCATGTCGACACTTATAAACATCTTACACATTTCATCACATGATATAAAAGGAATATTTCTGGAATTCTTTCATTGCCATACCTACTCTGCTGATAGAACATGGTAGGTTATCGCTACTCAGCCCATGGACAACTTGACAGTGCTTGTTTCATATATGTACCACCGATGACGCTAGTATGCCTTCTTTGTACGAGTACCACGAACAACGAAACGAAAAAAATTCAAGAGAAAAGCGTGTTTCGTTACGTGTGTTATGGCGCCGTCAATGTGACTAGAACAACATTTAGAAAAAGCGTATTCCAAAATGTAGATAAAGAAGACTATTAGATAATAAATTTATCCCTAACTGAAAACCGTCAGCAAAATTACATAAATCTTATTATAAATTTTGCTGGAAGTCGTTGTTTTTAGCAACCGGCTCTCTTCCTTCCTAAAAATGTTTTGGTTTTCTTGTTGTGTGAAGCTTGTAATCGGTTAATCGTTGGTGATTTTTTTTTTCAAGAAATATAAATGAAAAAGATTTTGGCCAGTGAAAGTAAACCTACGACCTTGTTGCAAGTTCATTAAGAACGTCAAGAATTCTAATATTTTGATAGGAAAAATAAACAGTATATGTAGGATTTTCGACACATTTAGCAAAATTGGTTTTGAATAGAATATGTGTGCTTTTATCAGAATTCTGGCCAGCAAACGGTAGTGCTAAGTTTCAGCAAGAATGCTGCCAGAAAAGTACAACTTTGTTCGACTACTGACAGAGTTTTTTCGACTTTTGCAATAATTCTGTCCGGAAGATATTGCGATGGCCATTCAGAATTATTCTGGCATTTTACTCGACCCAGGTCTGATAGAAACTTAACGGAATGGCATCTACCGGACGATATAATGCCTGCGGAGATGTTGATTCGATCCAGAAGATTTTCGGAAATCTTAATATAAGTGGAAGTGGCACGATTTTGAAAGTCATCTTCTTGTATTTCCGAAAATCGATTTATTTTATTTTGGATTTTTTAAATTCAAAAATGGAATTTCTGTTTAGGTATGGTGTAATGAGGAGAGTTTCTAATTTGAACAGCGAAATAAATTTGATGATAGAAATGCTTGTTTATTTTTTGCAAATATGGAAAATAATAAATGGGATGCGCCTTTTTCAAATTTTGCTCCATTTGAGCCGCCATGACATCACCAAATAACCACAAAATTTGCTTATGAGTTCAATATATGAGAGCTGTCAAGTTGTCCGTCGCTACTGCCGCTGGTAAGATATCTGTTATATCTTTCATTTGATACGAACCATAGAAGCGGAGCCTTTGTGCGTACTGGAATGATTTTGCTCGCAGTTCCAAGCGACGATGGCTTAACAAAAGCGAGATGGCGAATTGCTGGTTTATGCAGTGCGTTTAGTGCAGGTAAGGTTGAAATCGTATCCTGTATCACAAGACAGTTATTAGCAAACCGTCCTTATTAGAACGAATACATAATGGAAAAAGAATTGATGAAGAAAATTCGTTTTGTTAACTTGTATTAAGTTTGTGCTGGTTAATTTTGTACTTTTACCAGCAAATCATAGTATAAGCAAATATTCTTCAAATTAATAATGTATAAACTAGAAGGCTTTTGCAAAATGAAAAAATCTGGCTATCTTGCTACTAAGCCAAACCACACCAAAAAGAGTTATGAAAATATTTTTATTTGTCGTACAAAAGGATGGTCTTCAAACTGCACCAAAAAGTTAATAAAAGACGAGGTGCTTACTTGACATGAGCTGCGAAAGCTCGTGTGTTGTGTGTTTGCAGCAGAAGCGAATCGCCGGCAAGGTACGAATCATTTCATTCCCGTTCCGTATCACAAAATATAGTTATCAGCAAACCGTCCTTATTAGGATGAATGCATATTAGGAAAAGAATTCAATTAGAAAATTACTTTTATTAATTTTTATTAAGTTTGCGCTTGGAAATTTTGCGCCTTTACCAGTGAATCATAATATAGACAAATATTCACACATGATGCAAAAATCCCTTTTATTAGCTTAAATTTGTGGTTATTAATAATCAATTCTGTATCTTTACCATTGCACAATAACATAAAAAGTATCAACTTAATGCATGTGTGCCCTGAAAAATGATGCTATATTGATGCGATGATGATGCACATAGCTAGTTATGTCGCATTTTCAATGTCGGTGGTCGTGTCTTGTACACAACTATAGTTAATGTGCGATGACAGCCTCAGTTGGTTTAGCGTAGCATTTCTCTCGTTCTTGGTGGAAGAGCTGGCTGACACGTCGATGCAATCAAAGATAACATTGTTTTCTGTGAAAGTTGTGTTCTGTACATTAGTTTAGCCCAGTACGGTGCGGAATATAGAACGATTTATAATGAATGCTGCATGCAAGGTTTTTGTTTTGAAGTAGAATACTTCTAACACTTCAATATAGGGGTCCCGTTTCAAAGTTTCTGCTGAGATATCTTCCTAGTTTTCAAATGCGAATGCTGATCAAAATCGCTATATTGTTGCACTATCTGATCGGAAATATGTGCACGTATATTGTATTTGATTCCGTAGAATGTACTATTACTATAAATAACAAAAATAATATATTTTGTAAAAGCAGCAATTATCAGTGGTGATTGGTCCGAGCAATTCAATCAAGCAGCAAGCGTTGCTAAGACCGCCTCTTTACCATCCAACGAACCGCGACACACATATAAAAACAGCACATAAGAACAAAACCATCAGTTTGCTTTCTGACCTCGTAGTAGTTGCTACGTTTCGTCAGCTCGAAGCAATATATATTTCATGACTGCCGCCAGGCATCATTTCAATGATGTACAGGCGCGCCAGTTTTATGCATACACACAGAAAAATTAAGCACATTTAAACAAAAATATGTGTTTTTGAATCCAATCATTTGTTGTTCATCACTTCAAACAACAAACGTATTGGTCTGAAAACTTTTTTTTATTAGAGCAATTATATTTTTTTTCTTTCAATAAAAACAGTTTTAATTTTAATAAAATATTTATTAAAAATTGGAGCAATAATTGTTTTTATTGGAACAATAAATATATTTTATTGAATTCAACAAATAAATTTATCGTCTCCCAACCAATAATTTTATTTATTGAATGTAATCCATATTTTTATTGAAACTACAAATTTTTTTTTCTGCGTGTACGTGTACAGACCACATAAAAAACAGAACGCTTTTTCTTTCGGAGCTAAATAAACGAATTTCAAGGCGATGGGATGGTTGGGTGCGAGAAACCGCGCTCGCTTGTTCTTTCAATTATGTGTGGCGTTCTCAAATTAATTCACCACGGCGCGCGCTCCAGAGTGCACGGCGAAGGAGTGTGCTCTTTTATTAGTTTTCTTCTAGCAAACGGTAGTGTGGTTGCGATTGACGATTTGAAGGAGATTATGTTGGTTTGTTGAATACTGATATAAGTTTCTGTTGATGGTTTGATACTCGGGGCAAACTGGAAAATGTGAAATGAATTTGTGGATTTTTATTTTACTTATTTTGTTTGCGAATTTCACGGCTCTACAAGTGAAATTCTCCGTTAAAAGTAATGTCCTGGTACTACATTTGTTATCGGTTATTACCATACGTGACAACTGCAGGGTTATTGCGAAGAAACTTCATTGGTTAAGGTTTGAATATATCATTTTTATAGGACATTCGCCTGAACTCTCTAATGCTGACATTCCACGCGCAAATGCCCTTCTACGCCAGCGGCTTTTAACCGTGGAGTGAGTTTAACTTCCAGTGAGTCCAAATAGTATTTGTTTTTCGATTTGGCCTTTAATTTATTTCATTTGTGCATGCCATGCTTTAAAGTGTCCTATTTCTAAAATAAAGCAGCTAGACGAATGCCTTTTAATCTCATTATATTTATGTGTAATGAAATATTCAATAATGTGAGTAGCAAGGGTAGTACTTTCCACTACCCACTAAATAATTACCCATGGAAACTTGGGAACAAACCAGTTGAATTTTGACACACATGTCACATGTGTCTCGGGCGGACGTTTGCAAGTCTCGAGGTAGGACCGAAATTTCATTTGCATAAACGCATCGCAAGTGATGTACGTGTAGGTAATGCATACATATAAATAACAGAAATACTTGATATCTGAATTTAATGCAACCATGCAGAAGATAATAAAAATTAGAGCATTCGAGTTACCAGCCTAAGTGTATTCTACTTCACTTCGGTTATGTCTCTGACATTACCTACCCATCTTTTTTTTTTTCTAATCAAATTCACAGTTAGCGAATTTTTACGTCGTTCGAAATTACAAACCTGAGCAAATATTTATAGTCGTTAGGATAGACTGTTATGGTACGGGGGAGAATAGTTTGATAAAGCTAAATAGTAATTGTTCAGCAATAGTGATGTGGGCCGAATTGGCGTATCGCGATAGAAAGCAATCGTTTACAAGTACGTATTGCGGGAAGTTGGACGGTTTCAGAAAACGGATTTTTGATATGCCGTGTAGAGGAAAATGCAGATTACACCTAATCACGAATCACAGCATGAACATAAGTCATGAGTTATGAGACTTTTTTCATCGGAAAGCTAAAAAATTGCGTTGTTACAATCGAGAAACACATAATATAGAGGAATTTCGTGCCAACTCGAACAAATATTGGCAGTACCCTCTCAGATATTAATGAAACTTTCTGTACATGAGAACATTGTCACGAAGAGCTATTTTGCATACTTTGTTATTCCAAAAATGATCTAGGCTGTCTTTTGAAAAGGGTCAAACTTTTTTTACTATTTTTTTCAAATGGCTATAGTCTAAAAATGACAATTCCTGCAAACAATGTTGTAGGAGTGATTTTCACAAAATTAGTCAATTTTTTTAATATCAGTGCTAGAAATCTCAAACCAAATCAATGGGAAAGTGAAAAAATGGCCCATAAAATAGACATACCAACGAATTATTGCTCTGTTAATAAAATATCTAAATTGTGGTGGGAAAACTAAATTTTCCTAAAGAGGTTATATATTGTACTGAGCCAAAAAAATCGAAATTTTTTTTTTGAATCGATTTGAAGTTTATACTTTACTCAAATTTCCAACGCGACTGAGGACTAAGAAATCAACACATTTTCTTGGAAAGGGCGATACTAGCAGTGATACCATTCAAAGAAAATCAACAGTGAATATTTCCAGACTTGGTTTTATTTCCTATTTAAAAACTATTGTGTTTTTTACATCCTAGATTGCATGATTCAGTGATCGAAACCCAAAACTTCATAAAGTATTTGAAATTATTAAATAAAAATTTGTTTTTGCTATTGAATTTGACAAAAATGATAGTATCGCCCCTTTGGCGATTGTTTACTTTTTCGGTCCCACCTATCAGCATTGAAGTATCGCCCTTACGTTTTTTACAATAACTACCGTTCTACACCACCGATTTCGTCCGTGTTTTTTCAATAGCGATCATTGTTACTATTTACAGCTGGTATCAGCTTGATAATCCGAAAAAAATACGAAAATAAGTTTCGCCTCTAAACTGCTAGCAAAAAAAGAATCGCCGTGTTTGCTTGCATGGAGCGTGGAGGACGAAACCTTAAATAAGCAAACAAAAATTTCGCACGTTGTATTTTTTGCTATAGTTTAAGAAAACAACATCGTAGAATCCAAATTTTTAGGTTAATTTGTTGCGTTTCAAAGCCCTCATTCGCATGTATGAAAAAAGCCTTATGTTTACATTTGTAAGTATCGCCCTTTTCACAAAAAAGCGTTGAAATGAAATCGTAGATCCTGATATCACGAATAGGTTCGCCAAATTTTGGAAGAAGTTTATAAAATAACCCCTTGAAAGCTACCTAAAAATTGTTGTAGTTAGATGCAATAAATAAATCCCCAAAAATGAAATGTACCTATTAATGTGAAACACAGTGAATAATACATACAATAAAGACCCATTTTTATCAATCTCATGGCATGTATTTTAGGCTGACAAAATGGGGACATTGACTAAATCGGGCAATTTTTTTCTTTATAATAAACTGAAGCTGTTAAAATATTCTTCCCATCCTTTGATGTAGTCTGATAACTATTTCTGATTATGATGAACTTTTTATTTTTGCATATTTCCATCTTCATGATAAGGAAAACATGCTCAAGAAAGGATTTACTCGAATTCAGTCTTGTTCGTCTGCTAGAGCCCATCAAACATATGTTCATATTGGGCTGATAAAATCGGGGTTTCAATGTATTATAATAGATATTCAGCATTCGAAGAAGTTTCTTGTGAACGAGTGTAGAACGACTTTGTTTTTACTTACTCAGCGGCGTAGCCAGCAATTCGGTTTGGTGGGGGTTTGGTGAAAATCGATCTTACTGTCCAAACGGCATAATTGCGAAACCGAAATTTTTGAAGTTTTTAAATTATACAGAATTAATTTTTCAGAAAATAGTAACAGAGTTCATGTCTTTGTTGAGACTTTATTGTAGTCATGAATATTAACCTGAGAAAATTCACCATAAATACTTCTTGGACGATATACCGTCAAAATTATTTTATCAAATGATGCGCTGTTTAACGTTTGTAAAACTCATCGAAGATACTAAACCTCCGAAATTGGCGGTTTCAAAATGATGCTATCTTGACCTTAAATTACTGTTTTTGAACATTTGACCTATACATACAATTACATACAATTTCATACAACAAAAATCAAATGCTCGTCAAAATCGATCAGAACCTGCTAGAGTCGAATGGGAATCGTCATTTTTCATAAATTTCTCTCTACATTCGGAAAGTGTTATCCTCCTTATTAATCATATTACGTTTTCGTCTCAACACGCATTCCCAAAATAAAAACCAGTTTTAATCCACATAGTGGTGCAATTGTGCTTTTCTCATTTGTCCAGACTACGATTCCATGGCTGGTTATGTTCAATACAATGGTGGAAATGAACATTACATGTTCAGTACGATTTGCGCATACATACAATGGATCGACAGCCACGATCTTGAGATACTATGTGATATTGAAACATCGCTTGAAACCAGCGGCGGATCATGGAGAAAGATCAGGGAGGTCCAGGTCCTGCCGAAATTTTTCAACTTGTTAAGAAATTTTAAACTAGTTTTAATTTTAAAGTAGCAACCCCTCACTGCATACTCCCTCCGGGCAGGTATGATTGACGATTTTTAGAGTGATTGCATAACCTTTCTATATGAGAAAGGCAAAAATGTACCAAAGTCCAAAAAAGTCAATTTTTGTCAAACATCTCAATGTTATATGCATTTTAAAGTCATTTGTCATCAAAAATACAAATTTGATTTTAAAAATTTTTCATTTCAGTTTATATGGGAATTTGCTGTGTGATTGCACTCTTCAACTCGTAACTCCGGAACCGGAAGTCCAATCAATAAAAAATTCAATTGCAGCAGATGGGAAGATTGTACCTTTCATTTGAGACTAACTTGTGCAAATCGGTCCAGCCATCTCTGAGAAACAGAGGTCACATTTTTTCCACATACACACATACATACACAAACAGACATTTTCCGATCTCGACGAACTCAGTCGATTGACATATGACACTCGGCCCTCCGGGTCGGGATTAGATTGACGAATTTTAGAGTGAATGAGAAAGGCAAAAACATTTTTAGCAAATGTTGAAAGTTATGCATTTTTTTGGTGAACAGTTCTATGTTTCATAGACATTAAATCAATTTTAACTTCGCTTCCAATTAAATAAAGACCCTTAATACAGTACATCTCTACAAAAACGAGCTCAATTTGAAAACAAATCTGAGGATTATGATTGATTACAGAACTCTGGAATTCTATTGGAATGTTTTCAGACAGGATTTTGATATTGATGCAATTAGACAACTGTGAAATCAAGACCAATAGATCAGTTACATATCAGGACCCCATTCCGACAATTGATCAAAAGTCCTCATGATATTTACAACAACAGGTTATCAATCTACGCATCAGATAATTGTTATTGTAATATTGAATTAAATCAGTCTGCATCAATAAATTTTCAACTTCAATCCAATATTTTTTTTGGTGTGGTGGGGGGGCGTTGTATGGTGTTAAACCCCAAAACCTTCTCTTGGCTACGCCGTTGCATGGAGTTATTTATTTCGCTTTTCATTTTCCGATATGTTTCAGATCGATCCGATGGTCATAAGTTAGAAAAATTGCAGGTTCGCACAAAGGAACATTTTTGCACTGATAAGTTATCAAGTTCCTTCCAGGCAATTTGGAAGTGTTCGGTGATTATTTCTAGCGGTTGTAGATAGAAAAATTAAATACAAAATTCGTTTTATCGAAATAATGTTTGGCTTATTTCAAAGGATTACTACTATATTGAACAATAAATAGGCGACAAAGAGTAATCCACAAACAACAAGCCATAACTTTTAAAGTATTCAAAATAGATATTTGAAGTCTTCAATAAAGTTATTCGCAAAAGTAAGAGCTACAAATTTGCTGAAGGCATCATTTCGATATAATCACTTCCAAGAAAATTTGTGAAAATATCTCACTCATAGGGGGATTAATCAGCAAAAGCACAATACCAAAAGAAAGGGCATATTGCCTCCATTAAATTCTCCAAAGATACTATTGACCTAAAATAAGCCGTTTTGGCGTTAATAATAGATTACATGTATTTGGTCATATTTCTGGCAATGGGAAATGATAAAAATCTTTCGTCCGCATTTAATGTTAAATATCTCTTTTGATAATAGTCCGATTTCAACAATCTATAGCTTGTTTGAAAGGTATTCGTTAAAGCTGTCTAAAACATATATGTTAATCTATATTGTCAATTTCGGCAGATAATTCAGAAAAACTGCAAAAAACGCCATTTTTACGCATTCAAACATTCATATCTTGGAAACTAAACATCAGAATCAAAAACAAATTAATAGCGTTCTTACTGTTTTTTAGTTCTTTCATTTAAAATTGGTTTGGATAAGATCGGTTCAGCCATTGCTGAGAAACACGAATGAGAATTTGTCCGTTACATACACACACAGACACACACACATACATTGTCCCAAATCGTCGAGCTGAGTCGATTGGTATATAGGATCGGCCCTCCGGGCCTCGGAAAAAATCTTGAAAATTTGAGCGAATTCTATACATTTCTTTTATAATTGTAATGTAATTGTAAATGTAATTATAAGATATGTAAAAACATCTTTGATTTGGATGAAATTTTGTTTCAAGAGAGGTAAGTATGTTCCCTACCTACCGTCAAAAAATCTAGTTGGGCACTTTCAAGGAAAAAAAAAGATTTGAAAAAACTTTTCCTTGTCCAAAATGATTTTTTTTTCAGTGTCTTTTCATCGAAAACTAAACCAATGAAAGTCATCATCATCTCAGAATCCAATTTTCCAACTGCTAGTTGCCTGATACATGCAAAAGTATTTGTAAATGGAGACTGGAAGACTGCAGTTCAGTTGTTCATCTCAAAAATGAAGAATTTTATGAAACAAATGGCAAACTTTTCTAAAATTTATTTTATGTCTGATGGAGCAGCAGCACAATACAAAAAAGAACAATTTCGCAGAATGGCATTTTTTACAACATCCCATGGAAAAAGACCCTGTGATGCTATTGGTGGCACTCTAAAGAGAATGGCAAAAAGAGCCAGTCTTGCTCGCGACTATAGAAATACAAATAACTCTTCGAGAGTTATTTAACTGGGCAGTAGAACAAACTGATAAAAATATCACAAAGTTAAATTTTTGCTACATATCCACTGAACTATATAAAACGCCAAAACAATATATGGCACTCAGA
>NC_080672.1:235567701-235609611 GCF_030247195.1 Topomyia yanbarensis | reverse complement strand
CACACACACACACACTACACACACACACTACACACACTACACACACACACACACACACACACACTCACACTACACACACACACACACACACACACACACACACACACACACACACACACACACACACACACACACACACTACACACACACACACACACACACACACACTACACACACACACACACACACTACACACACACTACACACACACACACACACTACACACACACACACACACACACACACACGACACACACACACACACACACACACACACACACACACACACACTACACACACACACACACACACACACACACACACTACACACACACACACACACACACTACACTACACACACACACACACACACACACACACACACACACATAAACTACCCGCCATACGGACCACACCCGACACTGCACCAATTTTTCACTACGCATCCGAGAAGGCCTACGGTGCCTGTTTATACGTGCGCACCTAAATTAGAAGTTTTTCTGCCAGTTTTTTCGTCCTCGTAATGGCTGCTGTGCAATTTGTCGGGTTATATCAGTATACCCGCTGTGCTGTGTGCGAAAATAACATACAGTGAAACAATTTCACATTCGTACACCTCTACTGCGTATAGCATTCCACATAGCAGTGTACGAAAGTGAGATTGCATCACTGTACGTCGCGGTGATAATAACATGGTGTTATGTATATGAATCACCACACAGTGGTAGTGTCTAGTGTGTTTGTTTTCGCAGTCGGTTTCTGCGATCAAACTTAATTCCTGTGCCGTTCCGCACTTCTCTTTGTATGCGGTACTATATCGTGATGGTTACAGTATCACGTTGATAAATTGTCCAGAGCAGTTGGTTTTAAACCAATCTCTGGCCTTCCTTTTTATGAGCAGCAATGGCTCGTAATCAGGTTTGTAAAATCTGAGTCCGCTGGTAAGTTTTTCAGACAATCAGTGTATCGCATGTTACCATATGCGCATTTGGATTACTTATTGTTTACGCAGCGATTGGCCGTCTATTGCCTGGCCATAATCACAGCTATTTAAATTTGTTGAGCGAGTATTGTCTCAAGTATGGGTGCGGCCAAGAGTGAGGCTTATTTTGTTTCTGGATCCTCAGATACGCAGCACTGTCTTTGGAGCAGTATGGTGAGGTGCGCTCAAAAATAAAAACAGTAAATGCTTTTACTGGGAGATTCCTTCGCTGTGTTGTTTTTGCGACGGTGTTGTGCTTTGGAGGGTTACGAAAACAAGCACAGATTGAGAATAAATCTCATCAACAGTGGTGCGCTGCCGTTCAGATGTTTTGGAACAGGTATGAAATAGTTGGATTGGCTCGGGTTCCCGGGCATCTTCGGAGACACACGACGGTAGTTAGTTTGTGTGTCATTGAGAAGTCATCACTTGGTGACACTTTCAGTCACTCAAATGTTTAATGTCCGTCGTGCTCTCTCCGTATATACTTCCGTGTTCCCTTGTTCGTGCAGCTTTTACAGGGCTGTTTCGGAAATTTTGAGCGACAGTGTACTACAAATTTCAGATCTAGATATTTTCTGTATGTGCTTGGTAGACTGAAATCGTAGGCACACTAATCTATTGTGGTTGGTGTTTGTTCTCGATCTTCCTAGCTGTCAGTGTACTTCTACTAGACGTAGCATATTCTTGTGGTTCTAATGTGTTGAATTTCAGTTTTGAATAAGTGGTAGTGCAAAACTGAATTTTATTGTGCGGAACTTTCCACAGTGCCAATTCCCACTCTTTTGGATCCAACCGTTGCTGCGTGCAGGTCACCTCCACTTTTTTCAGCTTTTCGATAATTTTTTTGGTAAAATGGAATCGAAACTTGAGTCTCTTCCTGCAACATCAGGTGTAAACACTGATAGTAGTGAGAAGCGGACTCTTTCTAAACCCATAAACAGGGGTAAAAATTTTGATAAAAATCAAAGAAAAAAGCGCAACCGCAGTGGTGCTTCTCCAAACAATGCTTCGACTCATGGTATAGAGCCTTTGTGTCTCAATAACCATCGAGTACAAGCAAGGTTGGAGAAAGGTCACTTTACGGTTGCACTGAAGGACGATCTGTTAAAAGATCTTCATGGGTGTCTCTTTTCAACCCCACCTGACTCCTTCATCCCCAGCTTCAGTGGATTTGGCTTAAGGTATGGCATTGTTTGGTTCTCTCCGGATAACGAACAAAGCTGTATCTGGCTGAAACAGAAATTGGAGATGCTAAGTGGGAAAGCAGGAGACTTCCGTTTTATTGTCGAACCATATAGCCTTCATCAGAATGAGATATTCCTTTACATTCCTTGGAATTCCAAGGAATCTTTGCGGAGTTCTGACGTTTTGATGAGGCTAGATTTTCAAAATACTGGTTCGCGGGCAATTTGCTGAGAAATTCTGAGAACCAAGTCGGTTACAGAGAAAATACAGCAGTATTTTTGCAGTATCGACGATCAATCTCTGGACTTTCTAGCAAGGCATGGTTATAAACTGAACTATGGCTTCCAAAAAGTCACGGCGAAGGTTTATAAACCTAAATCGATTTAAGTCGAATTTGAATGACAATATCCCTTCGAGGGTGTTGTCGTTCTGTTGCCTCAATATCCCTTCAAGGGTGTTGATGCAACCGCTCTAGCTAGCTTGGAATTTCTGAAGGGCCAAGTCGATTACAGCGAAGATACAGCGGTATTTTTGCAGTATAGACGACCGATCTTTGGTATTTCTGGCGAAAATTGTTTAAACCCAGTGTGGTAAAGAGCTATAGTTTTTTAGCCGTATTTGAATGACAATATGTCTTCGGGGGTGTTGTCGTTCTGTTATCTCAATATCCCCTCGGGGGTGTTGATATATCCGCTCACTGTTTGAGTAGAGGTTCTAAATCCCTCCGGGGGTTGGAAGTTTTATTCCAGCTGTTGTAGCACCTGCAGATCGTTCAGCATCACTCCGGGGGTGCAGAATGCTCTGTTTTAATTGTTCTGTGTCGTTGTTTTCCTTACCCCTAACCTTACCACTTCCCCAATCCTTCCCATCAGGAAAATGATGAAAAG
Source organism: Topomyia yanbarensis (assembly GCF_030247195.1). NCBI lineage: Eukaryota > Metazoa > Arthropoda > Insecta > Diptera > Culicidae > Topomyia > Topomyia yanbarensis. The sequence goes on along the minus strand of NC_080672.1, from coordinate 235,606,554 downwards.
ACGATTCTTGGCAAGGCACAAATCTCCGATCAACATGGGGAACGTGCCATTTGAGCCAGACGCTGCTGATTCCTGATATACCGAATTTAGGACCACACACGACACTGCACAATTTTTCACTACGCATCCGAGAAGGCCTACGGTGCCTGTTTATACGTGCTCTGTACGGCTCAAGATGGCAAAGTGGAGGTTAGGTTGTTAGCAGCGAAGTCCAGAGTCGCACCACTAGAAGTTGAAAATCCTGCCGACATTATTTCGCGCGGAATGACCCCGGCCCAGCTGCAGTATCAGAGAGTTTGGTTTGATGGACCATTGTGGATGCTCCAAGATCGCAGTACTTGGAAGGTAGAGACGCCAAATGAAGAGATTGACCATTCATTGTTGGAGGAGAAGTCGGTTGCACTGCCGGCGACGACAAATCAACCCAGTGATATCTTTGCATTACGATCATTGCTTTCCGACCTCATTAGTATTACAGTTAGCAGCAAGCTCCCGTGCTGATCGGTCGATTTATCTCGGACGCGTTAAACCGAAAGTTTGCTCACGAACTATACCACTCGTTTATTTGCCAATTTTTCATCGGTGTTCTAAAGCATTGCGCTTTCGTCGCGACAGTGCCTTTCCGCCATGCGCGAAAACACGTTTCGCGTAGACTATTCGCAGTTTCCGAAACACCTTTCCCACGATGTAATCTTAAAACTCGTCGGGAAAGAACTCGGTCTTACACGAGATAATGTGTTACAAATTCAGCCAAGCAGAAGGCTGGGTTGTACCTTCGTGAAGGTCAACAACCTTGCCCTGGCAGAAAAGATCGTCGAAGAACACGATAGTAAACACGAGTTTACAATCGACGGCAAAACACACAAGCTGCGGATCATGATGGAGGACGGGGCGGTGGAGGTGCAGATCTTTGACCTATCTGAAGACATCACCAACGAACAAATATCGGCTTTCCTAGCCGAATACGGTGAAGTACTCAACGTTCGTGATCTCCTGTGGGACAATCGCTATGGCCCTTTCGAAGGTGTGAAGACCGGCGTTCGTGTCGCTCGGATGGTGGCGAAGAAGAATATTCCTTCTCTCGTCACGATCCAGGGAGAAGACACCGCAGTCGGATACAAGGGGCAGCGGCAAACTTGCCTACACTGCCGAGAATTTGCACACATCGGCATTCCATGTGTGCAAAATAAAAAACTGCTTGTACAGAAACTTTCAGCCGACCAGTCATACGCAAACGTGGCAAAAATGCATGTACAGCAGAAAGGACCGGTAAAACCGAACAAAAACTTACCCAAGTCGGGCGAACCACTACAATCATCGGGATCAAAACCCCCGACACGAGAGCCGTCGACAGCCAGTCAAACAAAACCTCGAGAAGCCATCGAGACACGATCTGCAGCCGCACAGCAGAAAAACACCATACCTCCCCCTGCGGCGCCAACCACCACCAATCAGAAACCCACACCAACTCAAGCGACCATCCAACCTCTCTCGGCCCTCGCAAACGTCGTCACACAGCGCAAAAGCGATGGAAACGAGACAGACAGTTCTCAAGCCTCGACTAGCAACCGACGCTCACGCAGACTGCCGCCGGGGAAGAAAATGCGACACGGCGAAGACGATTTCACCACCATCGAACACGGACGCGTCCAGATCTCCGACGAAGAAATGTAAACAATGGACTTCGTCAGTTGTAACATCGGAACCATCAACATCAACACAATCACCAACACTACCAAACTCAACGCCCTACGCACATTTGTTCGCTCGATGGACCTTGACATCGTGTTTCTACAGGAGGTTGAAAACGAACAACTCACCATACCCGGCTACAACGTCGTCTGTAACGTTGACCATGCGAGGAGAGGAACGGCTATTGCGCTCAAAGAACACATTAAATTCTCACACGTAGAGAAGAGCCTGAACGGAAGATTGCTTGCTTTGCGCGCAAATAACATCACACTGTGCAATTTGTATGCCCCGTCGGGATCTGCCCAACGAGCCGAACGAGAGCGCTTCTTCAACACAACGATCGCCTACTACCTTCGCCACCGAACCGCACCATCCTGGGAGGCGATTTCAACAGCGTGCTGCGAGCGTGCGACGCGACGGGAAATAATTCCAGCCCCGCTCTACAAGCGACCGTCCAACAGCTACATCTACAAGACGTGTGGCAGCAACTCCGACCCCGAGAGATCGAATACACTTACATTACACACAACTCTTCCTCCAGACTCGATCGCATATACGTCAGCGCAGGGCTTAGAAATCAGCTGAGAACAACAGCCGCCCATGTCTGCTGTTTCTCAGACCACAAAGCAGTCACAGTGAGAATATGCCTTCCTCTCCCCGACCGAGCACATGGTCGCGGGTTTTGGTCTCTCCGTCCCCATCTCTTGAGCACCGCAAATATCGACGAGTTCCAAATTCAATGGCAATATTGGACTCGCCAGCGCCGTAACTTTCCGTCGTGGATGGATTGGTGGCTGTCGTGTGCCAAACCTAAAATAAAATCATTTTTTCGATGGAAATCAAAAATCGCATACAACATTTTCCATTGCGAGCAACAACGTATTTATGGGTTACTACGGCAGGCATACGACAGCTACCAAAACAATCGTGCAATGCTTCCCACCATCAACCGACTAAAAGCTGAAATGCTTTCACATCAGTGCCACTTCTCAGAGATGTTCGTGAGAATCAACGAAACACGCGTGGCGGGAGAACCCATGTCAACCTACCAGCTGGGGGAGCGCGAAAAACGTAGAACAACCATCGAACACCTACGGAACGAGAGAGATGAAATCATCGACAATTCAACTGCCATCCAGAACCACATGGTTCAATATTTTACTGACCTATACGCACGAGCCGATGTGGAAGAACCACAAAGCGACAGTCCCTTCCAATGCGAACGAGTCATCCCAGAGACCGATGTCGAAAATGAAGCCACCATGAATGAAATCACGACTGTTGAAATACTAACTGCAATCCGCACCAGTGCTTCCAGAAAATCGCCAGGCCTGATGGATTGCAGAAAGAATTTTACCTGCGAACTTTTGACGTCATCCACCGTGAATTAAACTTGGTACTGAATGAGGCTATCAGATCAAACATTCCAACCCAGTTCGTCGAAGGAGTAATCGTACTGGTGAAAAAAACGAGGGGCAGGCGACACCGCTCGTGCGTACAGGCCAATAAGTCTGATAAATTACGACTATAAAATTCTCTCTCGGATCCTCAAACAGCGTCTTGAAAACGTTCTTCGTTCCCACAGCGTGCTGACCGACGTGCAAAAGTGTTCAAACCCAAACAGGAATATTTTTCAAGCCACCCTGGCCTTGAAAGATAAGATCGCTCAACTAAAAGCCAACAAGCGAGGAGGAAAATTGGTTTCATTCGACCTCGACCACGCGTTTGACCGAGTCAACCACAACTTTTTGTTTCACACCATGCGATCGCTGGGTTTCAACGCGGCTCTGGTAGAGCTACTTTCCCGCATAGCAGCAGCATCATCATCGAGGCTGCTAATCAATGGACATCTGTCGGCACCCTTCCCCATCCAGCGATCAGTTCGGCAGGGTGATCCTCTGGCCAGCCATCTCTTTGGAATCTACCTGGAACCGCTTCTACGACGCCTAAAACAGGTGTGTGAAACGGATCTAATGGTTGCATATGCAGACGACATCAGCGCCATCGTCAGTACCGCAAACCAGCTGAACGAAACGCGGGCTTTGTTCAAGCGATTCAAACGAGTCGCAGGCGCCCGCTTGAACGAATCAAAAACGACAGCAATTGATGTGGGGTTCACGGTAAACCAAATATCAGTACCGTGGCTCAGGACCGAAAACAGTATAAAAATCTTGGGTATAATTTTTACCAACTCGGTCAGGGAAATGATATCGCTAAACTGGGACATCCTCACGACGAATTTTGCTCGCCAAGTATGGATGCACTCGCTGCGCATGCTGACCCTACACCAAAAAGTCACACTACTAAACACCTTCATTTCATCGAAGATGTGGTACATGGCAGCAAATTTACAACCGACAACAGCTCAAGTGGCTAAACTTACAGCTACCATGCGGTCCTACGTCTTCCGTGGCGCATGTGCGACGGTACCTATGCAGCAACTAGCACGCAGCAAAGGTCACGGCGGTTTAAAACTTCAACTGCCTGCGATAAAATGTAAAGCGCTGCTGATAAACCGCCACTTACAAGAGATTGAATCCCTCCCCTATTACTCTTCCTTCCTTTACCAAGCAAATCCACCGCGAGCAATTTCTCTTCCCTGCCTAAAAATTATCCTAGCAAACATCCCAACACTTCCTATCCAAATTCGCCAAAGCCCAACCACCGATCTAATTACCCGCCTCTTCATTGAACGCACCGACAGAGCCAAAGTGGAAATTTCCAACCCGGGAGCAAACTGGAGACGCATATGGAAGAATATATCCTCCCGTGCGCTTCTTCCCGAGCAACGCAGTATATTATTCATGTGGGTAAACCAAAAAGTCCCACACAGACGACTACTACACACTATGAGGAGAACAGACGGTGAGAACTGCCTGTACTGTATAGAACCAGTGGAAACCATACAGCACAAATTTTTCGAGTGCGACAGAGTACAAGGGGCTTACACACTACTACGAGAAAAAGTGCTGGTGGTGACCGGCGGACGGCGTTTACAAAACGACGAATTGATGAGACCTTCATTAGAACGATTTACGGCGACAACAAGAACAAAAGTCCTCAAACTTTTGTTTTGCTACATCTCCTTCATTCAGAACAACCTAGACGTTAGGGTGAATGCAAGTAATTTGGACTTCGAGTTTCAAATTCTTAATTAACACCAAAACAATTTATTTTGTGATAACATTTTAACTATAACAAAACCGACAAATAAACATATTTTACAAAAAAAAAATAGTATCGTGGCACTCATTCGTCGTTTCATCCACAACATCCAACAACAACGCGCAAACGGAAGCAGGAAAATCGCAAGCCTTAGTCATGGTGAACACGAACAGTCTATGTTGGCTCTAGTTCGTCTCTCGCAGAAGGAATTGTTTTCTGCAGAAATTACCGCATTACAGAAAGGAAAACCAGTATCATCATCTTCAGAAATAATTCAGATCCATCCCACTCTGGTTGAAGGTTTCTTGCGAGTTGGTGGCCGTCTGCGCCATGCACCAGTATCGACATCCCGAAAACATCCATTCGTCATCAGTCACCACCACCCACTCAGTAAACTCATTCTAGTACATTATCATCTGAAACGTTTTCACGCGGGCTCGCAGCTCTTGATTGCTAGTGTCCGCGAAAGGTATTGGCTTACCCGCATCAGACGTTAAACTAATACAGTTATTCACGAATGCGTGTCGTATTTCCGCAGCAGGCCGCGGGTATTAGACCAGCTGATGGCTGATTTACCTTCTGAGCGAGTTGCTCCTGCACCACCATTTCTAAAAGTAGGTGTCGATTATTGCGGACCGTTTCAGGTAGTTTACCCCATCCGACGAACTGCTCTAAGAAAATATTTTGTCTCGATTTTCGGATGTCTGGTAACAAAGGCTGTTCACCTAGAGCTTGTCGGAGACCTGATGAGTGCAGCTTTCCTCGCTGCTTTCAAGCGGTTCGTAGCTCGAAGAGGGATACCTGCGTTGGTGATGTGTGATAATGCTCTCAACTTCGTCGGTGCCAAACGTGAACTTGACGAGCTGGCTCAACTCTTTAACAACGAGCAATATCAGTAAACAATAACACGAGGAGCCCAGAATAGAGTTCCGATTCATCTCTCCAAGATCGCCAAACTTTGGCGGTCTTTGGGATGCGGCAGTGAAATCCTTCAAGGGGCATTTCAAGCGCACTATCGGTAATAGAATTCTTCAGTACGACGAGATGCAGACAGTAGTGGCACAGATCGAGGCAATCCTTAACTCTCGACCACTAACTCCAATCAGTAACGACACATCAGATTTCGAAGCTCTGACTCCCAGTCACTTCTTGATCCAACGACCGTTAACGGCAGTTCCCGAACCGAACCTGGAGGATATTCCGGACAACAGATTAACTATTTGGCAGAGGTCGCAAGATGTCGTTCAACGGATTTGGAAAAAATGGTCCACGCAATACCTGTCCGATCTTCACAATCGAACGAAATGGACTAGCCAACGGAACAACATTTTTGTAGGCTCAATGGTTCTAATAAAGGATGACAATCTACAACCGCTCAAATGGCGATTGGGTCGGGTTACAAACGTCATCGCCGGCCCCGATGGCAACGTACGCGTTGTGGCAATTCGTACAAAGGACGGCGTATATGAGAGAGGAATTTCTAAGGTGTGCATTCTTCCGATTCGCGATAACATAGCGTTATCTACCCCAGAGGAGGCTTAATTCTATGTGGAATTAGCACTTGGGTGTCCCAACATCCGCCCAAAGTAACAATTTAATTAAGTTAAACAATAAGTCTATCAAACTATCAATTCTATTCTACTGGAGTCTACTATCCTCAAAATCGCACCATCCACGACAATGAGTATCAGGCCTCGCAACCATTTCTCAACGATAAATTTTAAGCCCCCTCTGGGGCACATTTGGCAGCTTCGTAGATGGAACCCTGCTCACCACTTCAGACGTGTGGCTTGCTGAATGTCATTGTAGTGTGATATTGGAACGATAATGGTATACTATTCAAAGTTATAGGCGTTAGAACGGAGGCTTCGGGGCTTCCGAGTGCACAGGACTTGATGATATGCTTCGCAGGTAGTAACTCAGGGTGAAACGCAGGCCAAATGGTGATGAAGAGATGAATTTAATGTGGACAGCAGCGTTGAGAGTTGAGTCTAGAATTCGAGGGTAAACGGTAGACGGTTCTAGATCATTTAGCCGAAAGCTGTTTGGCCGAACGCCGTTTGGCCGAAATACATTTGGCCAACAGGGCCATCCCGCCGAATGCTGTTTGGACGAATGCTATTGGCCGAAAGGGTCGTTTGGCCGAATGATATTTGGCCGAAAGGATCACTTGGCCGAATGCTATTTGGCCGAAAGGGTCATTTGGCCGAATGGGTCATCTGGCCGAATGGGTCATCTGGCCGAATGGGTCATCTGGCCGAATGGGTCATTTGGCCGAATACCATTTGGCCGAATGCTCTTTCGTCGAATGTCATTTAGCAATATAATTTTTGGCCCTATACCGTTGACTAACCGATCATTGGTTGTGTGGAATAGAGATAAGTAACTAAAGTTGTGATAGTGAAATTTCAGTCATATTTACGGTATTGAGTCGTAGAGAAAAAGTTTGAAATATTTAACGGAATTTTTCAAATACAAAGATTAATTTCAAATTCAATATAAATTCATTTTTATTAACCCATATTTAATTCAATATAAATCAATCCTTAAGCAGATTTGAGGCGATGGCTTTTATATAGTCTTCGATAGTATACTTTTCATAATTATTTACTACCTTTAGAAGTCTGGCATCCCTGCGCTGATATTCCTTCTTTTTACTAGTTCCCCCTCCTGCCAAATATACATCTACTCGAGCTGCTGAATAGATTTGCTCTAGTTGTATTTCTGCCATCATTCTGATAGGATTTACATGTTTTTCTCCTACTATCTTTGACCATCGGCTATGCCAACCTTCGATTTGGTTGGTTGTCCTGGGCAACCCGACTTTTACATTTTCGAAGACCGACCATAAAGATGGAGGATACAGCGGTTTGCAGCGTTCGGATTTATTGCTCGCTTTTACTCGGCCAAGTACGTAAACTTCTTGAAAATAATCCATCACCGGACGCATAGCCTCCGGAATGCGACTAGATACTATCTCCAAACCTCGGGGTGTATCACGAGCAGGAAGAAAAGCTAGTGCTTGAATGGATTTATATGCTAGATAGTACTCGCTGTTAGATGACCCAAATAGTGGTACCAATTTTTGTTTTTGTACACATTTCCATAAATTTTGTGATAAGTGAAAGAAGCATCCTGCTTGTTTGGCATCTGGGAATACATGGTGAAACGCATTAATGATCGCTTTTTCTAAATCGGTTAGAATGAGTACAGGAGCTAGATCCGTTTCAAGAGTGTTCGCTGTGCTCAACATTTCTTCGAGCACCCGTCGATATAAAATTTCCGTTTTTGTGGTCATTAAAGCGTAAAACATTGGAACCGTGTTGACATGATCCGGACCAATACTGGCGTGAACAGTGAACAGCTGCCGAAACAATCCAGGCACAGTATCAAATGTGCCATCTGCAACCCAGTAGCGTGCAAGACCTAATCTCCGGACATCTTCATCTGACCCGAAAAGAAAAGCTACATTACCTTCACTTTCAATTTTGCCTCTATAGAATTGTGCACCCGCTAGAGTAAGCTTATATTTGTCTGGAACTGTGAAATTGGTCAACGTGTCAGGTGCAAGCTCGCTAGCTACCGGTCGAGATTGCTTTATAATTTTCATTTGCGCGTTTTGCGAGAGTCAGTGCTGCACCTCCGGCGTCAAATTGGCTCCAATTTTCCTTGCAATCCTGGCAGGAGGCCCACTACCTTCCGCTGCTACTCGTTTCATCGTGATTCGCAACCTCAGCTCTTCGATTAAAGTTGGGTCAGGCTCATGGGGATGACTAATTTGGCCTTGAGTTACAACAATGTGACCTTCACCGGTGTGCTTGGTTATTATTCTTGCTGAGCAGTTTTTGGTGGGATTTGAAGTGTGATTTCTTCGCTTACATTCCCAATAATGCAGATCTTCAACCTAGAGTTGTGCATTTTTTCAGTATTCGGAATTGCATGAGAAATTAAACAATTCAAACTTACACGTTTGTTCCTAACATACAAGTATCCATTAACCAACAGAACGTCTCCACCCCGGGAGCTCTTTAATAGTTCACAAGCACGATTTTCGCCCTCCATCGGTTGCGTTGGTGAAGCGTACGTTGCGTAGTGACGTTAGGTAACGTGGTATTTTTTCACAAAACAAACAATATTTGAATATTTAATCATAGCAATCTTTGACAATACATTTCAAGCACTTCCAACACGTTTGTTTATTACTAGCACAGTAATGAAATTGTCTACTGTTGTTCTACGAAAAGAATCATGAAAAACCAATTAGAAAAAATGTCACGTATTTACAGAAACGCTGAAAACTCAAACGATATCCTTTTTACAGTTCAAGATGTCATTGGACCGGTATATTTATGTCCACCATACATACGGAAAATTATCATGTCGCGATCGCTGAACTACAGTGAAAGATTAAAAATAACGACATTTTTTTGGGTTAATGGATTCAGGAATAGTGAAAGCTGGATTGCCTTCTTTGTAAGAACTAAGGGTACATTTTCTACAAAAAATCACGGGAGATACATGAATTGGCAATGTACTATACAAATGACGATGTCCGACAAAAATATTTCTCGTACTGCGTGCTGCTGAAAAAATATGTATATTTAACCGGTGAGTTACGCTGTGTAAGACAATAAAATATAGGTTTGCATCTATCAGGTGTGTTTATTATCGACTAGAAAAGGAAAACATTGTAGTAAGTTCAAGAACAGCTCATGTTAAAAAGAAGGAAGATAACACGATTTTTTAGATGAACTTCACAAATAATACAAGACAAATAAATCAAGTACTATGTCAATTAGTGTGATTTTTCCCACTAGAATTATGAGGTCAAACAATTTCGTTGTCATTCGATCATGTTTTATTCAACTAAACACTCGTATGGGCTAAATGGCGTTCGGCCGAATTGTATTCGGCCAAACGACATTCGGCCGATCGACATTCGGCCAATTGGCATTCGCCCAATTGGCATTAGGCCAATCGTCATTCGGCCAATCGTCATTCGGCCAATCGTCATTCGGCCAATCGGCATTCGGCCAAATGGCATTCGGCCAATTGACCCGTTCGGCCAAATGGCATTCGGCCAATTAACCCGTTCGGCCATTTGACATTCGGCCAAATGACCTCTTCGGCCAAGTGGCCTTCGGCCAAATAACATTCGGCCAACCAGCATTCGGCCAAATGGCATTCAGCCAAATGACCGGACACCACGGCAGACTGGCCAGAAAAATAATGAATTTTTGAAAAATCAATGGGCCATCCCCTGAGTTGATTCCTAGTCCCACAAGGAGTACTTGTTCCAAATTTGAAGCGAATCGGACAAGTCTAGCTACCGGACCAACGTGCCTGAAGTTTGTATGAGATTTTTCGACAACTTACATGGAGAAAACCCACTAACTCGCCTTTTTGCCACTAGGTGGCACTGTATGCATCGTATTATCACTGTAAGTTAAAATAAGAAAGATATTTTAATTGTCTACAACTTTGTCGAAGACTGCTTGTCAATTCGGCTTTGTTAAAAGAAGTTATTAAACTTTTAACGAAGTGATGTCTGAGTCAGTTTTCTATGGGGCTTAGTTGTGCATGGTTGTGTATCAGTACTCGATTCCCACGAACTATGCATTTTTGTGAAATAACCGTTAGATTTAGCTCAATAATATGTTCAGAAGAATTGTAGTAAGTAATACGAGTCATGTTTTGGTTGAAAAATTTTAGTTCCAACCGTTACCGCTTAAAGGGCGCCAGCACTAACTTTTCATAGAAGAGAGATAGAATATCGAAATGTTCGGAAGAATTATTGAAAAATGTCTGCTCTACAACTTTGTAGAAGCAACCTAATATCTATCTAATTATTTCTGAAGATGATGATACTGGTTTTCCGTTCTGCAATGCGGTAATTTCTGCAGAAAACAATTCCTTATGCGAGAGACGAACTAGAGCCAACATAGATTGTTCGTGTTCACCATGACTAAGGCTTCCGATTTTCCTGCTTCCGTTTGCGCGTTGTTGTTGGATGTTGTGGATGAAACGACGAATGAGTGCCACTATACTAATGAGGTCGGAAAGCGATGATCGTAATGCAAAGATATCACTGGGTTGATTTGTCGTCGCCGGCAGTGCAACCGACTTCTCCTCCAAAGAATGAATGGTCAATCTCTTCATTTGGCGTCTCTACCTTCCAAGTACTGCGATCTTAGAGCATCCAGAACGGTCCATCAAACCAAACTCTCTGATACTGCAGCTAGGCCGGGGTCATTCCGCGCGAAATAATGTCGGCAGGATTTTCAACGCCTGCCACATGATTCCATGAACTACCCTGCTGGATCACCGACACACGAACATCTGCCACCTGGATGGTAGTGACGCTAACCAGTACGTCACAATCGTTGAATCGGTCCAGAAGTACGCAGTATGTTGGATTTTGATGCTGTCACGAACTTTATCATACAGATGACTAAGCAGCAGAGCGGAAGACTCGAGACGAGGGATAGTCTGTTTCTTCTTCTTTCGTTTCAAATCTTCTAGTGGTGCGACTCTGGACTTCGCTGCTAACAACCTAACCTCCACTTTGCCATCTTGAGCCGTACAGCGCACGTATAAACAGGCACTGTAGGCTTTCTCGGATGCGTCACAGAAGCCATGTACCTCGACCGACACCAAATTTGCCCGAAACGCCATCCACCGAGGAATCGAAAGGGATGACAAGGCAATGAGGTTCCTCCTATATTCCTGCCAGAAGGACTGCTTTTCTTCCGTTAGTGAATCATCCCAATCGCATTGATGTTTCCACAGCTCTTGGAGAAAGATTTTTTCTATGACAACGACTGGTCCAACCAAACCAAGTGGGTCAAACAAACGAGCTGCATCAGCAAGAACCGTTCGTTTGGTGATCACGACGGCATTACTTCAAACCGGTGAATGGAAAAGGAATTTGTCGGAAGTAGGTTGCCATAATAAACCTAGTGTTTTAACTGGAGAACTCGACGAATTCATGTCAAGAGTCGCACTATCATCCAATAAAGAGGGCGGTAAATTAGCCAAAACCGCAGGACAGTTGGAATTCCACTTCCTCAATGTGAAACCACCGGAATTCATTAGCTCAATCATCTCCCTTGTCAATTCCTTGCCGTCTTCGATGTTGTCTGCTCCAGATAGCATATCGTCGATATCTTCTTTCAGCGCACGAGCCGCACGTGGAAACGATTCCACTCCATCTTCAGCCAACCGCTGCAAGCACTTGGTTGCCAAATAAGGAGCGGATGCTGTACCATATGTGACGGACGTCAACTGATACACGCGGACTGGTTCGCTGATTGAATCCCTCCATAGAATGCATTGAAGATGTTGATCAGCCGGTTGTATCATCACCATTCGGTACATTTTTTCGACATCGGCAACGACAGCGATTGGATGAAGCCGAAAGCGAATAATAATTGAAAGCAGATCTTCCTGAACTACAGGACCGACCATTAATGCATCATGCAACAAAACACCAGATGAAGACTTGCAAGAGTCATCCAACACTACTCGATTATCGTTGTGCTGTCAGGCTTCAATACTGCATGATGGGGGAGATGGAACACAGGATATTTGTCGGTTTCGCTCGTAACCTCCTTCATGTGACCTAGTCGTTCATATTCGCGGATAAATTCAGCGTAACTTAACATCAAGTCTCTAATCCAGCGAATCGACGCATGGCAATCGTTTTCGAATCACCAATCTGCTGAACGATGAGTTCTCGCTTCGGCAAGGACACGACTCCGCTGTCGTCGCGAGCAGTAGTGTCTCATACGCTGTCTCCTCAACTGACTGTGTGCTGTTTGATCGACACGTCTTTAGCTCCCAGAATCTTGTCAGCAACTTATGAATATCAATCGTTGTACACGATAATGACAGTACTGGTTGCAAATTTCTCGACTGATGTGAAACTCGTCCCGCAATAATCAAACCGAACACTGTGTTTTGAAGTATGGGTCCATCGATTGAAATGTTCGACCGACCTTCCGAAAGCAACTCGAAGAAATGCTTGGCTCCGATGATCATGTCGATCTGTCCTGGTTAAAAAAACTGGGGGTCTGCAAGAATTAGATCCGCTGGGAGAGTCCACTGAGATACGTTGATTTTTTGAGTCGGCAGGGTTGTCGTAAGCTCCGAAAGAACGTAAAAGTTCATGGCTCCAATGAACGATGATATTTTCGATAATCGCGGATGGATGATAGCGTGGACCAATTTCCGCGAAATGGCGGTGGCACCATCAATCCCTTGTACAGAAAGATTTTCTGAGGTGGAACGAAACTTCAATTTCTGACAGAAGTTCGATGTCATGAAACAGAATTGGGAACAAGAGTCTAGTAATACTCGAGCTAGTCGTGTATTGCCGAACTGATCTTGGACATGTACGATAGCAGTGGATAACAAAACCTCTTGTGTGTGTACGGGTGCTGGAAGGCAGGGCCACGGTGTGGTTTATTGTGCGTGATTTACTTGTGGTGGGGGGTTGGTTGAGTGTGCATGTTTTGCGATTTTGTAACAGGGAGAGTTTGTGGATGTTTGAGCTGTATTGCTGTGGGTTGGAGGTTGTGTCTGTGGTTGCTGCTGGTTGGCTACTACGTGTGTGTTCAGCGCTTGTGGAACGGAGGATTGTGATTGCAGGACAGACGACTGTAACGATTCCGGATGCAGCAACGAATGATGTTTTCTTTGGCAATGGTGGCACGAACCTCTATTGCAGACACGAGCTTGATGTCCTAATGATAGACAGTTTGGGCACAGTTTTAATCTCCGAACTGCTTCGTTGCGCTCCGTGAACTTGGTGCAGCGAAAGGCGGAATGGAAGGCTTCACCACAGAATTGACACTTGCCATAGGATTGAACAACGGAATGACTAACACCTACTTTTGTTCTCTCTTCTGTAACCGGAGATCTTTGTACTGGAGTAATGGATTGAAGAACGGAACAGTAATTTCGCAAAAATTGTATCAATTTTTCATAACTGGGCGCATCCTTGGAATTGTGATACGTTTCCCAGTGTAGAAGCATCTAAGCGTGAACAGATCATGTGAACTAGAATGGTGCTCCAATTGCTTGTGTTTTCTCCCATCTTGTCCAACATTAAAAGATTCTTTTCAAAATCTCCGATGAGTTTGTTCAGCGTTTCGTAGTTTTACTTTTTCATAGCTGCTTCTAGTTCATCGTGCAACTCTCGCCGTAAGCTACTACCATCCCGTTCCTGCTCTCCGCATCGCGCCATCGGGGTTCAACGCATACTGGGACGCACCGCAGTTGGCACTATTGAAGCCCTCGATCCCCCCGCCACAGTCAAGCTATTGCAGCCAGCGATCATCAGTCGTCCCGGTCCTGTATGTGGGATGGGTGAAAGGGTCTTCCAACCCGCCACAAATGGCAAGTATACATCTGATCCGAACACTTCAAGCGCTGATGTATTCTTCGCTTCCAGTGATTTGCCTTTTGCTCTAACATCTTGTGACCAGATGTCAAGCATTTCTCTCGCCGATGATGATCGCCACATTCTGGGGCGCGATGCAGTTGATTCGCTCTCTGTAGAACCTGATCCGTCATCCAATAACATCGACAATTACTACCAGAATGTTGGTGGCTTAAATTCATCAATGGACAGCTATTTGCTCGCGACCACGGGCCGCTGTCATGACGTCATCGCCTTAACCGAGACGTGGCTCGACAACCGTACTCTGTCTCGCCAGGTGTTTGATGTTTTCCGCTGACATCGCAATGCCCTCAACAGCCACAAGACATCAGGTGGTGGGGTACTCATCGCGTTCGCCATGGTATAAAAGCCCGAGTGATCAACGATGAGCGGTGGGCGAGCTCCGAGCAAGTGTGGATATCAGTGAAACTTGCCGATCGCCTGTGTGTCGTGTATTTTCCACCTGACCGAATTCGTGATTACAGCCTGATCGATGTACATCCTTCCTCCGTTTCATTCATCACCTCGATCGCTGCCCCGTCTGATGATATTGTTATACCGGGCGACTTCAACTTACCTGGCTTGACCTGGTGCCAGGCAAGTAATGGTTTTCTACGATTGGATATCGAAAAGTCTGCGCTTATCAACAATGCCAATGTTGTATCTTGGACAACTACAGTAGCGCAACTCTTCGGCAAATTAATAATATCATCAACGAGAATGGACGTACATTGGACCTCTGCTTTGTAAGTGCCCAGGACGACGCTCCGTACTGCTGCGCCGCTCCGACACCTTTAGTCCAGCATGTGCGCCATCATCCCCCACTACATCTTGTACTCGCTGGTAACCTAGGAGTGAATTTTGAAGACGTCTCAAGCTCTATCGTCTACAATTTTAAAAACGCTGACTACGACAGCATCGTTAGAACGCTGTTGGATATAAACTGGGACGAAAATCTTAACAATGATGACGCGAACGAAGCAGCGATGACGTTTTCTAATATTCTTAACTACCTAATCGACCGTCATGTTCCAAAACGAACAATCAGCACAAATCAACACCCTCCCTGGCAATCAACAGTACTTAAACGATTAAAAACTGCCAAGCGAGCTGCATTTAAGAAATTTTCGAAGCATAAGACACTTGCATTACGAAACCACTACTTCCAACTCAACCACGAATACAAACAGCAAAGCAGACGTGAAATCCAAGCCCAAGTCGTTTTGGAAATACGTGAATGAGCAGCGAAAAGAATCCGGGTTACCATCTTGTATGTCATTAAATGGAGTTTTAGGCACCGACACTAAGGAAATTTGCCAATTGTTTTCCGACAAATTTTCAAGCGTTTTTTCCGACGAGAGCCTTTCCCCACAACAATTCGCTGCCGCTTCAAATCTAACTCCTTCTCTAGGACAAACCATCAACCGAATTTGTGTCGATAATGCTGCCATTCTTGCAGCAAATTCCAAGCTGAAAGCATCTAGTTCCCTGGGCCCAGATGGCGTTCCCTCGATTTTTGTCAAAAAGTGCATCAGCGGGCTTCTTGAACCACTTCGGCGAGTAATAAACAATAATTATCCTTTCGTATAGTCTTGGGTTTTACGTTTGCTAATTGTGAAAACTTTTATCAAAAAGCATTTTGGGATGTTGTCGATTCAGCAGGTTCTGTAATTTAATCATATTAAATTGATATCAACTCAGAATGAAATATTCAGAATTTGTTCCAAGGCTCAGAAATTTCTTCCAGTAAGCGTTGGACGCAGGAATTTTGGAAGATTCGAACTAAACCAGAGACATAAAACAGTACGTGACAGAAATTAGTTCGAATCATTCAAAACTCCGGCTCAATGTTTGAAGACAGGCTTGGTTTTCTTCCAGGTATGTTTGGATGGCGCAGAAAGAAACGTTTTATTCATTACCTTCCCGGAATTTTCTCAGTTTTTTTGGTGGAATGTCCTTCCCGGACCAAAAGCAATGCTTTTTGATGTTTTCTAGAGTGTATTATATGTTTTTCTTGTTGGCCGTGACTACAATATATATGAGCGGAATTAGGTTCGCCTAAATTTATTGCACCTTTTTCCGCGCACTATAATTCCAGCGATAATACCTATTTACAAGTGCGCTGACCATTTGGGTCTTACGAATTGTTATTCAACACACTCTTTTTGTTTACAAGTTTGGTAATGAAAATCTACGGTATCACTTCAAATTAGTTATACTGTCTACATTATAATCTTAACGCAATCGCTAAGGAAATATGCAAACAGGACGGCGACAAGGACGAGCGTTCTATTTTATTATTTTGGAGGTATATGAGCCATCAGAAAAAAAATATTTTTTTCTCAGCCGGTATGGATAAATATAGATAGCATATGTATATTACATGTTTGATTATTTTAAGCAGTCTGATTCTGCAATTTGACAAATAGTTCAGAGTGCGCTGAATTCTGAACTGCGCGGAATTATGTGCCTTCACGGTATATCAAATATTGTAAAGGCATACTTTTATTATTTCCATTTCAGCTTTGTCCACTATACAACAACAAAGTTTTTGAGAATCGCTCCTGCAATATTTTCGTGATTTGGTGGTTATTCTAATTTGTTTGCTGATTATTTTATTTGTTTTATTATACCACTAAATAGCAAACATGTTTGTCGAGATTATCCAAAAATTTTGTACTTTTCAAGGAACAGGTACACCTCGAAATAGGAGACGGTGGGAAGTTATGAACACCACTAAGCTATAAATGATAAAAATGTGGTAACGCCCCGAGCGCTCCGACGTAGTCGTGCTACCAGCCAGCGACCGTCAGTCGTCCCGGCCCTGCGTTCGGAGGTCGTGAGGGGGTCTTCCGAACTCCCTTCTCAGGCGAGTATTTTGCTTTAAATGACGATCCGCTTCCTGAAAACCTTCTGGTTTCTAGCATGCCATCGGGTACAACTCGTTCTGACAATTTGCCGTTGTTTGGACGAAGAATAATTTCGCCGCCATCGCCGAGTCTGCACAAACAAATTCACGCTGCGCTGCCATCGCCGGGACGCCTGTTATACCGTACTACAGAAGTCCCCGAGCGCTCCGACGCAGTCGTGCTACCAGCCAGCGACCAGCTCAGTCGTCCCGGCCTTGCGTTCTGAGGTAGTGAACTCAGTTCTTAGGCAAGTGTTTTTCTTTAAATGACGATCCGCTTCCTGAAAACCTTCTGGTTTCTAGCATGCCATCGGGTACAACTCGTTCCGACAATTTGCCGTTGTTTGGACGAACAAAAATTTCGACGCCATCGTCGAGACTGCACAAACAAATTCACGCTGCGCTGCCATCACAGGGACGCCTGTTATACCGTACTACGCAAGCCCCCGAGCGCTCCGACGCAGTCGTGCTACCAGCCAGCGACCAGCTCAGTCGTCCCGGCCCTGCGTTCGGAGGTCGTGAGGGGGTTTTCCGAACTCCCTTCTCAGGCGAGTATTTTGCTTTAAATGACGATCCGCTTCCTGAAAACCTTCTGGTTTCTAGCATGCCATCGGGTACAACTCGTTCCGACAATTTGCCATTATTTGGACGAAGAATATTTTCGCCGCCATCGCCGAGACTGCACAAACAAATTCACGCTGCGCTGCCATCATCGGGACGCCGATGATTGGAAGTTTTTTGTTATGTTTCCGGTTCACAAGAAAAATGACAAAAGCAACATCGTGAACTACCGGGGAGAGTTGAGTCAAAAATCTTCGAATCGCTTATCAACGAGGTGCTGTTTTTTGCTAGTAAACATTACATAAGCCCTTGTGAGCACGGATTCTTCCCTGGTCGATCGGTAGAGACGAATTTAGTTAGCTGCACATCGTTTTGCATTGAAAACATATCCAGGAAATTCCCGGTGGACACGGTCTACACAGATCTTAAGGCCGCTTTTGACACAGTTAACCATGGGATACTGCTTGCAAAGCTTGATAAACTAGGATGTACCTCGAGATTCTGCCACTGGCTTCAATCCTACCTTGTTCACCGCGAGTGCGTCGTGTAAATTGGTGACAACGTGTCTGAATCTTTCTGTAATAATTCCGGAATTCCCCAAGATAGTACACTAGGTCCATTACTATTTTCATTGTTCGTGAATGATGCGGTCTTTGTTCTAATGCGCGGAGGGAAACTGTTTTTCGCCGATGACTTGAAGATATTTCTTGTGATAAGGAATGAAGCCGATTGCCGTGAGTTACCGTGTCTCATTGATACATTTTACAATTAGTGTCAAAGAAACATGTTGATCCCTTGTGTTACGAAATGTTTTGTCATCAGTTTTCATCGTATAAGGGACATGTTTAATTTTAACTACAACATTGCCGGAACTCAGCTGCAACGCGTTGACCACGTAAAGGATCTAGGTGTTATTCTCGATGAAAGGCAAGGCTAACTTATACCAATCACCTGTCAGCGACTATCGACAAAGCAAATCGACTTCTAGGTTTTATATTCAAAATTTCCAGCGAATTCCGGGATCCTCTGTGTTTCAAGGCTTTATATTGCTCACTGGTGCGCTCGCAGTTGGAATTTGCAAACATCGTCTGGTGCCCTTATCATGCAACGTGGAGTGCAAGGATTGAAGCTGTCCAGCGCAAATTTATACGATATGCTTTACGTCAATTGCCTTTGAATGATTTGTTGAACCTGCCACCATATGAGAACCGTTACAGACTATTAGGACTACATACTTTGCAAGAACATAGACATACTTCGCAGGCCATTTTCATAGCTTCTGTTGGCTGAGTATGATGTTCCCGATCTCCTTGGACAAATCAACCTCTACGCCCCAACCCGTGTTCTTCGCCCTCGGACATTACTACACATCGAAATGCGAAACACCAACTACGCTGCTAATAGTCCGATTTTAGCGATGGTTCGTCGCTTCAACGAGCTTGCCGAGCACTTTGACCTCAATTATAATTCATCACAATTTCGTCACCGTTTGCTGTTACATTAGGTAAATTATTTTTAGTTTAGTTCATTAAGACTTAGTGTCAGATGAACACAAATTTTAAATACAAATACAAATACAACTGCTAAATGTTTCTACTGTCATGACTTCACTTTCTCATTAGCAACATTATCTGAAGAACAGGATTATACCACGATTTTAATAGTCACGTGCCGCAACCGCGAATTCAGGAGGTTTAGCGTGAATCAAATGTCACCTATCTATTGCGAATCAGATAACTTTTTTAACTCATCTTTAGTTTAGAATTATCTTAAAATTTATCGTCTACAGGCCCATTTAAAATTTAAAAAAAGCCTCATTTAGCGTACGTACTGACGAATTTCACGCCAACTCGAACAAATGTTGGCAGCAATATCTTAGATTTTTATGAAACTTTCTGTAGGGGAACTGTGGGAGAGACGGACAGGTGGGGTAAGACGGACACATGGTTATTTTAGAGATATAATATTAAAACTTCAATTGTATTGTATGTGTACCCTGTCATTATGGATAGACTTGAATTTTGAAACACTTAGTAGGCCTTGAATACTGCTTACCGTGCCCAATTTAAGCAAATATTGATAATCAGTAGTGCAGCTTCGTGTGGATGTAATTTTCAAATTTCCGATTTTAAGGTTTATCGAGGAAAAAATCATTTTTTTCCAGGATTTTTTCCTTTATTTCGATAAAGTAACTTTTAAGTGATATCTTCGTGGAAAATAACAGGTAAGTTTATTTATGCGTGAATAAGTATAAACGTTTAAAAAATATGTGTACTGGTGGGGCAAGACGGACAGTTTTGATTAATTCTATTGATTGAATCTTATATGAATGTCTCGCGTGTAGAAACGAAACTCTAGCAGTTAAACGTGGAGAACCCTCCAGTAAGCTGAAGTCTCACATACAGTAGACTGCAGAATGTACGTTAATGTGACCGAGGCTAAATACGGAATTCCTAGAACCTGGAAAAGGTAGATGATTTAGTGCAGGTCCCATACTCTGGCTGTGTGTGATTGAGGAACTGATGTTACCAATCACGTTTTCAATATATAACTTTCCAGTTTTGTATAAGTGAATGTGACTGATCATTGGAATTGATTGTATAGCTCTCTGTATGACAACGGCAAAAACAATATTATAAAATGCATAATTTGCTTCAACTCTAAATCGAACCCCAAAACGTATTCTTTCGCCTCGAATTGAACGTATATATTAAGAAGAACCACAATCTATTCAAAACATCCGTTAGAAACAGTAAATTTTAATATTTTGTGTTGTGATCATCATTTCTGCAATATGTCCGTCTTACCCCCACTATATGTCCGTTTCACCTACAGTCTGGAAACAGTGCAGATATTTCATCGCTTTCAAGTTCTTTAAAAAAATATATTTGTTGATTTTTGTAACATAATCCCTCTGGGCACTCGAAAGCCAACATATGGAGCTACAATATAGAGTATTACATGTTGACAAAAACATTCTCTTAATATGTTATATTTCAGTATATCCTTACCCCCAGTTCCCCTACATGAGAACATTGTCACAAAAAGCTACATTGCATGCTTTGTTTTTCCAGAAATGATCTAAACTATCTTTTGAAAAGGGTCAAATTTTTTTTACCATTTTTTTTAAATGGCTCTAAAAATGACAAATCCTAAAAAGAGTTGTAAAAGTGATTTTCAAAATATTAGTCAAATTTTCGAATAAAAATATTAAAAAATTCTTCATCGACTCCTACACAGAAAAAAAATTGATTTTAAAAATTTACAATTGACTTACAAAAAAACATCTTTGATTTGGATAAAATTTTGTTCCAAGTTAGGTAATTATGTTCCCTACTTACCGTCAAAAATTCAAGTTGGGCACTTTCAAGGAAAAAAGTTATTTGAAAAAAACTTTTCCTTGTCCGCGATGAAATTTTGTCAGTGTCTTTTTATTGAAAACTCGCTCTATTTCTCAACTACTTACGCCCATGAAATTGAGCAAAGCCTTTTAATAATTCATCAAAACATACCAATGTAGTAAATCTAAAATATATTATGTTATTTTGGTATGCTATATGAAATATCATCGGAACATCCGCAATGTTGGCAAAAAATATATTTTTGGCATATAAGGGGGGGGGGTCTGGTTAAGAGTTTCAGCGTGAAAAAACACTTTTTTGCGATTTTTTAGAACTTTGCGTGAAGCGAACTGATCAAAACTTTTGTACATTATAGTATATCATTTCACTAATATGCTGTAATTTTTATATGCAAAAATATTGACAAACGACTCAGTGACGAAGCTTTTTGTAGAACGTCTCTGGAAAAACATGATTTACGCTGATACCTGTCATTCCAAAACTACTTAACCGATTTCTTTCAAACTTTGCATACACATTCTGTGTTAAAAATACCTAACCCCTCAGTTGTGTTTTGAGATAAATTTTTTACTCATTTTAAATAAAAGTTACTATTTTTACGAAAAATTCCGCCTTTTTATGAGTAAACACCCCCTTAAATGACAAATTATCTCAAAAACTCAACGTAGGGGTTAGGTATTTTTAACATACAATGTGTACGCAAAGTTTGAAAGTTAGTCGGTTAAGTAGTTTTTGAGTGGCAGGTAACACCGCAAAACATGGTTTTTTTTTCCAGAAACGTTGTACAAAAACCTTAATCTCCGAGTCGTTTGTCGATATTTTTGCATAGAAAAATTAGAGCATGTTGTTGAAATCAAACATAATGTACATAAGTTTTGATAAATTTGCTTCACGCAAAGTTCTAAAAAAAATCTCAAAAAAGGTGTTTTTTATTCACGCTGAAACCTTTAACCAGCAACCCCCCCCCCAACCCCTTAATTCGATCTATTGAACTTTCAGCCGCCATAACTAGTTTTAGACACATTCTAACATTATACATCCATCGGTAAAGTTGTTCAGCATATCTTGGATTACATTTCTATCTAACTGTTGGCATACTGGAGGAAGAATTGTAATCTGTAGAATTGAAAATGCCAAAAAGTAGGTTTTCCAATACTATTTTACATACAAATTTCAAACGCGGGTCAAAAAATTGCCCCCAAATTTTGCACAGTATATATATATATATATATATATATATATATATATATATATATATATATATATATATATATATATATATATATATATATATATATATATATATATATATATATATATATATATATATATATATATATATATATATATATATATATATATATATATATATATATATATATATATATATATATATATATATATATATATATATATATATATATATATATATATATATATATATATATATATATATATATATATATATATATATATATATATATATATATATATATATATATATATATATATATATATATATATATATATATATATATATATATATATATATATATATATATATATATATATATATATATATATATATATATATATATATATATATATATATATATATATATATATATATATATATATATATATATATATATATATATATATATATATATATATATATATATATATATATATATATATATATATATATATATATATATATATATATATATATATATATATATATATATATATATATATATATACATATGTATTATAAAATTCTTAACTTTTAAAATTTCTAATTTTTTAATATTTAATTTTAATATAGAAAATCTTGTTCTTTTTCACCAATCTAGAGATGTGGTTTCATTTAGTCAAGCGCTGCACACTTCCTACGCGATGCGCATTCTAACATTGAGACGTGCGGCGTTGCCAATATGTAAGTTCTCGCAGGCTGCATCAAAGTGAGCCGTGCATTGAAAAAGCGCACCGTTACAACATCATCCATGACTCTCGATAGAAACAAAAATGAAAAATTATCAATACAGATTATTAAAGGTGAAAGATTGACGCGTAATTTGACAAACTTTTTGAATTTTTTTAGCGTGAAGAACACAAGAAAAAATACAATTGAAATTTTTAAGTAGATGCAAAGTACCGTTATTCGCACAATAATACAGAAGAAATATTTTTATGAGATAGTATAAATATCATTCCACAAGTGTACAAAAATTCATTCAATTATCTTCATTATCATGCAATAAAGTTTAAAGGTTAATATCTCAAAGGAAAAAAGGAGTTTTAACGAAATATTTATACCAAAAGCTTTTTACCATAATCCCTATACAATAAAATATATCTCATGAAAATCGGTGATTTTGCGAAAAATTCGAGGATCACTTGACATGGCTTTACTCGTGTGTGAATAATAGAATATGGGTTGGTCGAATTTCGACCTTTTACCGTATATACGATATGATACGCGATCTCGAAAAACCGTTTGAGAAGAAAAAATGCGCAGTCGGTCGAACTTTCAGGAAAACCTTAGTTTTCGCCAATCGGTTAACAGGTTTCTACGTTATAGCTCATAACCTATTGCTAGATAATTTGGCCAAACTCTTACTTTTTATTGAATATTTACCACAAAATTGATATACCGTAAACCGGGGTGATATTGATCACTTTTCGAAGTAATTGTTACATATTTTAGACGCAAAACATATTTTTAGGTTTAATATTTTTAAACCATGTATGGAGAACAAGATTCGATGGTTTTACCTAAAATTGTCCGCTTACGGCTATTTTTTCAAAATTGATTTCAAGTTGAAATCCGTTTTCGTATTCTGGGGTGACTTTGATAACCTGCATGTTCACCCACATTAAGTTTTTGATGTCAATGTTTTCCATTCAAATGTTTGTTTAAACTAATTTTGAAAAGATATTCATTGTTAAATAGATGTTACTTGGTATTGTACAAAGTGTTTCAATATACTGTACAATTTTAATGTCCAATATTCGTATAATTTATGTTCAACTAGAATAAAAGAATCTGATACATTTAAAACTGCTAAATTTGTTTTATTTCAATGGTTTATCAATGTACAAATAGTTCCATTCATTTTAACACGTTGGAATATTGAATATAAAAAATATTTCTTATTTTAGCTTGAAATAATTTGAAATAATTGCCAACTAGTTTCACAAAAAAAATGT
Source organism: Topomyia yanbarensis (assembly GCF_030247195.1). Lineage (NCBI taxonomy): Eukaryota > Metazoa > Arthropoda > Insecta > Diptera > Culicidae > Topomyia > Topomyia yanbarensis. The sequence goes on along the minus strand of NC_080672.1, from coordinate 235,582,211 downwards.
TTTTAAAATAAGCAAACTCATGAAAGCAAATTTGGCACATCCCATTTGAAAGAAAAATAAAAACTCGCTTGGATTTTATTGCTCTTGCTAAAATTTGAGATTTATTTGTTTTATAAAAAATTGAGACTTTACGAAGCTTCGTAAAAATACGGTAAAGTCAAATTTCGGTTTTATGTAGTTTTTGTGCCAAAGAACCACAAAATGTACTCAAAAAGTATAACAAATCAGTAGTTTAGAGTAAAACCCATTTCAAATTTAAATGATTCGATAGACTATTCTTGCTAAATAAGCGATCTACGAAAAGAGTTTCGAGTGATCAAAGCCACCCCGATGATCAAAGTCACCCCGGTTTACGGTATCAAAGAGTACTTTTCATTTCACAATTGCAAATTTAGTGAACATCAAATAGAAATAACTTAGGTCAAAATAGGTATTCATTTCTATTGCAAACAATCGATTAGACATGGGTGGTCCAAATTGGAACAGGGTTGGGGTTATTCGGACCTTTCATGTACTTTTGCGTAGAACCGTTTATACACAATACGGTAAAAGATCGGGTCGTCTTAGAAAAAATATACGCAATTGGTCAGGCTTTCAGGAAAAAAATATTTATTTGTGAATCGGTTGACACGTTCCAGTTCTATAGCTCATAAACCCTTACTATGTCCGAATTGGCTCAGTTCCCCCTAATGATAACTGAACATTCAATATGACATAAAAATAAAAATTGAAGATTTTAAATTGAAATTTCAAAAAATAGGATTTCGGAACTAAAATAACAAATGAATAAAATATAAGAAAATAACAAATTAATAAATCTAAGAATTAAAAATTTAAGAAAGCAAAAATCGAAAAAATTTGAAAATTAAGGAATTTAAAAATTAAAACTTTAAGCCTTAAAAATTTTTAAAGATTTTGAAATTTTAAAATCAAAAAGATTGAAAATATGGGAATTAATTTTTTTTTAAATTTCATAGATTTAAAAATCAAAAAAAAATAAAATTGCTTCAAAATTTTAAAATTTTAACATTGAAAAATTTTGTAATTTAAATTTAAGAATTTAAAAATATAAAATATTAAAAAATTAGAAATTTTAAAAGTTAAGAATTTTATAATATATATATATATATATATATATATATATATATATATATATATATATATATATATATATATATATATATATATATATATATATATATATATATATATATATATATATATATATATATATATATATATATATATATATATATATATATATATATATATATATATATATATATATATATATATATATATATATATATATATATATATATATATATATATATATATATATATATATATATATATATATATATATATATATATATATATATATATATATATATATATATATATATATATATATATATATATATATATATATATATATATATATATATATATACATATATATATTATAAAATTCTTAACTTTTAAAATTTCTAATTTTTTAATATTTAATTTTAATATAGAAAATCTTGTTCTTTTTCACCAATCTAGAGATGTGGTTTCATTTAGTCAAGCGCTGCACACTTCCTACGCGATGCGCATTCTAACATTGAGACGTGCGGCGTTGCCAATATGTAAGTTCTCGCAGGCTGCATCAAAGTGAGCCGTGCATTGAAAAAGCGCACCGTTACAACATCATCCATGACTCTCGATAGAAACAAAAATGAAAAATTATCAATACAGATTATTAAAGGTGAAAGATTGACGCGTAATTTGACAAACTTTTTGAATTTTTTTAGCGTGAAGAACACAAGAAAAAATACAATTGAAATTTTTAAGTAGATGCAAAGTACCGTTATTCGCACAATAATACAGAAGAAATATTTTTATGAGATAGTATAAATATCATTCCACAAGTGTACAAAAATTCATTCAATTATCTTCATTATCATGCAATAAAGTTTAAAGGTTAATATCTCAAAGGAAAAAAGGAGTTTTAACGAAATATTTATACCAAAAGCTTTTTACCATAATCCCTATACAATAAAATATATCTCATGAAAATCGGTGATTTTGCGAAAAATTCGAGGATCACTTGACCTGGCTTTACTCGTGTGTGAATAATAGAATATGGGTTGGTCGAATTTCGACCTTTTACCGTATATACGATATGATACGCGATCTCGAAAAACCGTTTGAGAAGAAAAAAATGCGCAGTCGGTCGAACTTTCAGGAAAACCTTAGTTTTCGCCAATCGGTTAACACGTTATAGCTCATAACCTATTGCTAGATAATTTGACCAAACTCTTACTTTTTATTGAATATTTACCACAAATTGATATACCGTAAACCGGGGTGATATTGATCACTTTTCGAAGTAATTGTTACATATTTTAGACGCAAAACATATTTTTAGGTTTAATATTTTTAAACCATGTATGGAGAACAAGATTCGATGGTTTTACCTAAAATTGTCCGCTTACGGCTATTTTTTCAAAATTGATTTCAAGTTGAAATCCGTTTTCGTATTCTGGGGTGACTTTGATAACCTGCATGTTCACCCACATTAAGTTTTTGATGTCAATGTTTTCCATTCAAATGTTTGTTTAAACTAATTTTGAAAAGATATTCATTGTTAAATAGATGTTACTTGGTATTGTACAAAGTGTTTCAATATACTGTACAATTTTAATGTCCAATATTCGTATAATTTATGTTCAACTAGAATAAAAGAATCTGATACATTTAAAACTGCTAAATTTGTTTTATTTCAATGGTTTATCAATGTACAAATAGTTCCATTCATTTTAACACGTTGGAATATTGAATATAAAAAATATTTCTTATTTTAGCTTGAAATAATTTGAAATAATTGCCAACTAGTTTCACAAAAAAAATGTTTTTAAAATAAGCAAACTCATGAAAGCAAATTTGGCACATCCCATTTGAAAGAAAAATAAAAACTCGCTTGGATTTTATTGCTCTTGCTAAAATTTGAGATTTATTTGTTTTATAAAAAATTGAGACTTTACGAAGCTTCGTAAAAATACGGTAAAGTCAAATTTCGGTTTTATGTAGTTTTTGTGCCAAAGAACCACAAAATGTACTCAAAAAGTATAACAAATCAGTAGTTTAGAGTAAAACCCATTTCAAATTTAAATGATTCGATAGACTATTCTTGCTAAATAAGCGATCTACGAAAAGAGTTTCGAGTGATCAAAGCCACCCCGATGATCAAAGTCACCCCGGTTTACGGTATCAAAGAGTACTTTTCATTTCACAATTGCAAATTTAGTGAACATCAAATAGAAATAACTTAGGTCAAAATAGGTATTCATTTCTATTGCAAACAATCGATTAGACATGGGTGGTCCAAATTGGAACAGGGTTGGGGTTATTCGGACCTTTCATGTACTTTTGCGTAGAACCGTTTATACACAATACGGTAAAAGATCGGGTCGTCTTAGAAAAAATATACGCAATTGGTCAGGCTTTCAGGAAAAAAATATTTATTTGTGAATCGGTTGACACGTTCCAGTTCTATAGCTCATAAACCCTTACTATGTCCGAATTGGCTCAGTTCCCCCTAATGATAACTGAACATTCAATATGACATAAAAATAAAAATTGAAGATTTTAAATTGAAATTTCAAAAAATAGGATTTCGGAACTAAAATAACAAATGAATAAAATATAAGAAAATAACAAATTAATAAATCTAAGAATTAAAAATTTAAGAAAGCAAAAATCGAAAAAATTTGAAAATTAAGGAATTTAAAAATTAAAACTTTAAGCCTTAAAAAAATTTAAAGATTTTGAAATTTTAAAATCAAAAAGATTGAAAATTTGGGAATTAATTTTTTTTTAAATTTCATAGATTTAAAAATCAAAAAAAAAATAAAATTGCTTCAAAATTTTAAAATTTTAACATTGAAAAATTTTGTAATTTAAATTTAAGAATTTAAAAATATAAAATATTAAAAAATTAGAAATTTTAAAAGTTAAGAATTTTATAATATATGTATATATATATATATATATATATATATATATATATATATATATATATATATATATATATATATATATATATATATATATATATATATATATATATATATATATATATATATATATATATATATATATATATATATATATATATATATATATATATATATATATATATATATATATATATATATATATATATATATATATATATATATATATATATATATATATATATATATATATATATATATATATATATATATATATATATATATATATATATATATATATATATATATATATATATATATATATATATATATATATATATATATATATATATATATATATATATATATATATATATATATATATTGTAACTTTTTTTTTATTGCCCGGCGTGTCTTTACCTCTCAGGGTCGGCTCGTTTGCGCTTAGGAAAGACTTACCTCTCTCATTGTAACCCGATACAGCTCTCAACCTAAAAATCGTCTGTTCGGCGTACACAAAACTTAAGTCAAACTAATCTCTTTCCGGAATCTTTTATTTACAGGTTATTTGCAAGAAAATCAAAATAAAACTAAATTTTGGCTTTTAACTCACTGCTCGATCGTTCCTCGATCCGATGCCGTCGTCCTTGTCGCGGTCGTAATCACCACGAGGTTCGTGGTCCGCTATTCAATGGTCGGCTCACCCGCCGGGTCGAGGCGTTGTCTGTGCTATCGTTGCCGCCAAAGTTCACTTCACTTCCAAATTTTCCATAATCACTACACTTTGTCTAAATGGTTTTTTTCCTTCACTTTACTATTCCAGTCGACTTGCTTGTCGATCTGGATTACACAACTTATTTCCAGATTACAACGTCTACTGTTCACTGTAGTCCAAAGTGTAAGAGACCGGAGCTACGGTTGATCGGCTTTTTATACCTGTTACAAACCCGGCCTGGGTTCTTGCCCGAAACCGGACATCATCTTATGACCAATCAAAATGACCCACGATGCTTTGGTGCAGGTTTGCCAACTTTACCCATAGGTTTTAGTACTTTTAATTGTACTAAGCGAGGTTGAAGTCTTCGCTGCTCAGTGGTGGGAACAAGCAGTATAGCCACCTATCCACGCTACTCTGGTTCGAACACGCAAATGCCCTACTATGTAGTCTCTACACTGACGACTAAAGTTATTTAAATTAAATTTTATATAATGCAAAAGTAAGTATTTGTGTAAAATTAACATTTACTTTCAAGGTTTGTATGGCCAAAACACCACCGAATTCTCAAAGTTCGGGTTGTGAACTTTTTCAAAGGTTACAATGTTCCCCTCCTCGGATAAAAATTTACCTAATGAGGGTAAATTTTGTCGTATGTTAAAGAACTGACCAATTTCTAATCCCGACACCTTTACGTTACTGGCGACAGCTAGTCCGGATCATAATTATTCGCGGGTTGGCTTGTTCTCATTGTGGCTTTGATCAATGTGACTTTATCGTTTTTATTCTTTTTTTGACATTAAAAATGTCTTACTCCACTATCTGGGGCTAGGTGTCATTCTAAAATCTAAACTATCTCCCATGTAACGAAACTATGTAAGGTTTGCACGCTTATAACTCCGATATTACTAGATGGATTTTAATCATTCATACACCAACCGATTCAGAAACACCTAACTTAAATATTGGTAATAATTTAATATCTCCCCAATAAAAGTAGACTTTTGGAAATTGGTAAAATTAAAAAGTTCACAAAAAACGGGAAAAGTACCATTCGTGAGGCAGATTTCTCAGACACAGCCGTCAAAAGAGGGCAGCTTAGTTGCTCAATGAAACACGAAAAGTCATAAATAGAAGCAACGCATGTCCGTTTAAATCAGTTGTTGCTCTTATCCCACACGAGCAACGTCGTCTCCGGGCGATGCAATAAGCGCTATCGATTTTCGGTAACGTTGGCATTTGCACACACTCGCACCTAAGTGACTAAACCATATACGGTTAGTTTATAAATAGAGGTGACGCGTACCCGTTTGAATCAGTTTTTGTTCTTATGTCGAACGGGTAAGATCATGGCTGCAGCGTCTGGGCACTACAATAAGCGGTAGACGCTATGCATTTTCGGCAGCGGTGGCCGTGTGCGGATTTGTCGGGTACCAGCATGGTGTCACAGAATGATTTGCAAAGTGGGTGGGCGGGGTGGTTTGGATTTAATTCAATACGGTGTCTGCTGCTTAAGAGTGTTGCGTTTGAAAAAAATATATTTATTTTTATGCATGCGTGTGCGTTGTAACTTGTTAATCCATGTTTACGGCGCTTTGTAGCTGCGTAGGGTAAAGAGCCAATTGGTTTTCATGTTTCATATTTCGGTTATATGTTTTTTATCAGTAAGGCATCTGACAACGTGCTTCTGTAGTTATTGCACTGTTCAGCAGCGTAGTATTTTATATAGGAGAGTACACTCAGGTTTTTAACGCGGATTTTGAAATTCATTTCTTTTTGATTCAAATTCAAGCCATGTCTTAAGCGTTACTGGACTTAAAATTGTTTTCCCAGTTTAACCAATCAGAATATCTGTCCTACCCTATGTATTTAAAACACAGTTCTAATTGCGTTTTAAGGTATACAACAAATACGGTTGGGTATACTAATTTAAATTTTAAAATAAATCTGTTTTAAATTATGAAACAAACCGCTGTACTGAAGATATAATTATGTCAGTCCTATTACCACATAAAACACCTATATAACATAAAACGCTGCAGAATTGGTTTAATAATACAATGTTTACACTACAGAGTTATAACACGTTTTAATAATTAGCAACAAGAAAAATGTCACCAAGATAGCATAAAAACCCGTTTTAACTGGTAGTGCGAACGTTGCATAACAATGTAATTTATCAAATAATTTCATTTTTCCACCACTAATCGATCAAGAAATACTTACACTTAAGATTGTTTACTTAAGTTCATTAGTACATTATTGAAAATTTAAATGGAAAATGAAATTTCATATTTTATGGAGAATCTGTATATTTCCGTTGGCGGGCGTGGGTTTCCTCATTACAGCTCTCAATATGGAACTTTTCTTTTGAATATATTTTCTGGACAGACCAGCCTATTTTACTAGATGGATCAGCCAAATAATGCCAATCACCTAGTGAGATACTTGAATAATTAATAGATTACCGTTAAAAGACCTTCAATAAATTATGTTTTAATGGGGAGGGTATATAGCAAATTGTAGCATATGAAAACAGGCGAGTGAACAAGAACGTGTGTCGATATGTGTGATAGATAAAAAAGCTATATTTTTAATGTCAGCGTGGTCGTGTCCTGTACACAACCCTTTAATTTTTTTCTTTACTTATCTCTTTCCCCTTCACTCTCATCCAGAAATATACTCTCTTAATGATTTCTTGTTACACTACCTCTTTTTCCTATCAAACTTGCTGCTCTGTGTATAGGCACTTACTCAGACCTCATTTTATTCCACTCATGTTCAACCATACATTCTCAATCATTCAGTAGGGCCCCAAATTAAATCCATTCATTCCTCGCCATTCATTCACTCATTCATACCCATATTATCTACCTTATCCTATCTTATAACTAACTGTACAACCTTACTCGGTACATACCCTATTAAAGCTAAACCTAACATGTAATTGCTACTTTGAGACCAAGCTATCTTCGAAGGTTCTAGAGAGACTGTCCTAAAGGTCTCAAATTTTCCGAGAGGCCACTATCTACCTCCACATCTTCTCACATTCCCCATTATACTTTCTTGAGCTATATTAGGTTTTTTTAACAACATAAACCTGATTCATTTCTTCTACTGACTTTCGTTGACCTCATGCCTTTGATTGGCGGGATCCGAGTACTAAATACTAACCATTGTTTCTTGAACTCCTGATTTTTTCATTATCCTTTTGGGCGCCACAAGGGTTTCAGAATGTTACCCTTGTAATTTAATTACTGTCTCTGATGTGAAAGGTGGAAAGGGTCATAGACACCAAACTATGATTCTTTGCTTGATGTTCTAGTAGCGTTTATCCTGGCTTGAGATTACTGCCATGCCAAACCCCCAGAGATTTACCCTGCATGTCCTCGATCTCATAAGACGAGGAGCCCATCTTTGATTTTATTCGTGACGGCAAATAAAGTGATCCATATTTGGCGTTATAGTTCTGTGTCGCGTTAGACTGCTTCATATTACGATGGTAGACTAGCTGTCCTATCTCGAAGGATTTGGCATGCTGTCGATGGCGGAGGTTATATCGTTTCTGCCCAGTTTCATGTCCCTCCTTGAGATGCTGTTGAACAGTGTCATAAATGCTCTCAAACAATTCCCTCTGATTTTCCCCTAACTGTTCAAATGTTTTATCTGGCCCCAATTCATTATGGTCCGAACCCTTTAGAAATATTTCGTGTCCGTGAGTTATGAAAAACGGAGTCATTTTGGTAACGGCGTGAACAGAGGAGTTGATAATAGTTTCAATCTCTGCCAATTTAGTATCCCACAACTTTTGGTCTACTTTAACATAAGTACGTATTGCTGCATTTATAGTGCGATTAACCCTTTCTACCGGGTTAGCCTGACAATGATATTTAGCATTTAGCCAATGGTGTATTTTAAATTGGTCAAGTAGGGCTTTGAATTCTTTAGACAAAAAACATGTTGCATTATCCGAAATTATCACCTCTGGCGTTGAGTTTCTGAAAAACCATTGGTCCCTAATTGTGATACAAAGCAAGTGACTTTCGATTCTTCGCATTGGAGTCAACATAATCCATTTGCTGAAAAGATCAACTATCACTAAAATGTATTGATGACCCTTTTTGCTACGGGGCAGCGGGCCTATAAAGTCCATGGCTATGATCTGCCACGGATGCCGAGTTATTCTCTGTTCACCCATCCGTGGCACGGTGGGGACAGAGGCTCCCTTAACTTCCTTACACGTGGTACAATGTTGGACATATTCGCGTACTTCGGTGGCCAATCTTGGCCAGAAATATCGCTGTTTGATACGATCTATTGTTTTATCGACACCTAGATGCATTGCCCCATCATGGTTATCCCGAATAATGGCCTCCCTATCTTCTGGTGGGGGAATGGTTTTCCATTCGTATCTATGATCGAACGGTAAATTAGGCGTTGATACAAACTTCATAAGTTTGTTATCCTGCACGCGATAATCGACAAAATCGTCGGGCGATTCTTGAATTTGTTTCACAGTATCCTCGTACCATTCACAGGCCTTAGCGGATACCAGTGCAATGCTCCGGGATAAGGCATCTGCAACAACATTCTCCTTCCCCTTTCTATGAATTATAGTCATATCATATTGCTGAAGCGTCATGCACCATCGACTACAACGTGAAGCGGACTTCCATTTCGTTGTCATAATGTGCGACAGGGCCGACGAATCCGTTATGAGCGTAAAGTGAGTGCCTTCAACGTACCCTCTGAACGCTTCTATAGCGAGCAAAGCTGCTAAGGTTTCTTTTTCACACGCATGGTAATTGCGTTGCGGTGTTGTTAGTTTGTGTGAATGGTAGGCAATTACTCGCTCGGATCCTTCCTGCTCTTGGGTTAGGATTCCGGCGACTGCTACATCACTAGCATCTGTTTGTATACAGAATTCCTTAGAAAAATCAGGACTAACTAAGATAGGAGCTGTAATAAGTTTTTCTTTAATTTTATCAAAGGCTTCATCTGCCTCCTTTGTCCAACCAATGATCTTACTTTTTGTTTTTAGAAGATCCGTGAGTGGAGCTGTTGTTCCACTGAAATCATCTATAAATCTCCGGTAATAATTGCACATACCGAGAAACCGGCGCAACTTGGTAATTGTTGCAGGTCGCTCATAATCCACCACCGGCTTTACCTTTTCTGGATCTGGTCGTAGTCCATTAGTGGATAGTAGATAGCCTAAAAAAGGCAGCTCACTGACACAAAATCGTGATTTTTCTAGATTTATAGCCAGGTTTGCTGTTCTTAACCGACGGGCTACTTCGGCAAGCAACTCCAAATGCTCTTCTAACGTTTCACTGACGACCACTATGTCGTCCAAATAAACGAAAATTTTGGGTTCAAGTTCCCCGTGGCCTAAGACTTGATCCATCAACCGAGACAGAGTCGCAGGGCTGTTGACCAAGCCAAAGGGCAATCGAGTAAAATGAAACATTCCCTTTCCCTGTATACTGAAAGCGGTGAATCGACGAGACGTCGTTGCAAGTGGGATTTGGAGGAATGCTTCGGAAAGGTCAATTGTGCTGAGATATTTGGCAGGCGGTAATTGGCCTAAGATTCGACCTGGATGGGGAAGAGGGTAAGCATCTTTTACAGTACGCTCATTTATTTTTCGTGCATCCAGGCATAACCGAACTTTCCCTGAAGGTTTAATGACTGGCACAACATTCAATGACCATTCTGAATGGCATCTTTCAATGATTCCGAGGTATAACATCCGATCTAGTTCATCTGAAACTTTTTGTTGAACTTTTGGTGAAAGTGGGTAGGGGTATTGGCGAACTGCTGCTTTTCCTTTCCATTCATTCATAATTTCTATATGATGTTCCACTAATGGCGTAACTGATAGTTCCGTAGGAATCGCCACCTTGAACATTTGTTTTATTTTATCTAGTCGATTGCTGTCAGTTTCTGACAGAAGAATGCCAGATTCTGCCGTACAGGGTTCTATTTCTTCTATCGTTGCGCATTCTTGGATGGATGGAATAATTCTGAACTTTTCCCAAAAATCCATCCCAAGAATGCAACCTATGGCCAAATCTTCTACCACTAGAGTGGGAATCACACGCACTCTATTGTCGAAGGTGTATGGTATGAAAAGCCTTCCTAAAACGCTTAGTTGCTTTCCGCTAGCCGTGCGGATTTCAATAGGAGATTTCAAGGATTGTAATTTAGGTTTTCTTAATTTCGCATAGATTTTATCGTTAATCAAGGATAAATTGCTACCTGAATCAAGCAAACCTTTAGTATGTACGTCGTACAAATACACATCAGCATATGGTCGGTTATCGTACGGCTCAGCATTTAGAATGACCTGAACCTGATGCTCGTTACTTTCATACATGTTGCTGGAAACTGTTTCCCAATAACCACCGAAAGCAACGTTCTCCTGAAATGAGTCTACGCTGATGGGAGAGACGACCGGCGATTTTCGGTCATCTGCGCTCCATTTTTTTGGCAATAAGGACAGTGTTGGGTGTCGAAGCCCTTGAAACCGCATAGTCGACAGATTAGCCCTCTTGCAGCCCTACACTGTTCGATTGAGTGGTTGGATAATCGACAGAACAGGCATTGATTATTAGCTGGTGGTTTGTGTGCTGCCACTAAATCACTCAAGCTGCGTGTCTGTCGCGAGTTGCCCTCGTGTGGGTCTTCTTGTCCCGTCTTAGGATTGGAATTTTGGGATAAATTCTTTGAGTATGAAGTTTGGATGGGAGGATTTTTTTCTAACTTTTTTACCTTTGGCTCTGGTTTATCTGTATCATTATTATTGGTGTTGACTCGTGTACCCAAGCTTTTTCCGTCCTGCTTGGCAGGTTTGGATTGCGTTACAACGTTTGCTGATTTCTCCGAGCCAAACATTTTGTTGTAAAGCGAAAAATTGGACGCGTCTATTTGACGTCCCGCCTCAACCAACTGTTCAAGGTTATCGGTTGGTTTCCAAAGGAGGTATTTTTTGTAATCTCCGCGCATATTTCGTTTTATAATATCTAGTTTTTCTGTTTCACTCATTTGAACGGTCATTGATCTAAAATGTTTCTCCATGTCGTAATAGTAATCTTGAAAAGTTTCACTCCTTTGCTGACGACGCTGGTATACTTTTGAGCGAACTAAAGAGTCTAACTCAGGGTGTACAAAGGCTTTTCTAAGTTCTTCGATCAAGTGGTTCCAATCCCGGAAAAGTCCTTTAGAACTCATAGACATGAACCAGTTAAGCGCAGGTCCAGTAAACAAATGAAAGGCAGAGTCGAATAATTCTTGTGCCGAGATTCTCTCAGCGAGCGAAAGTTGTTGGACTAGAACTAAAAATTCATTCAAGTTACTCCCTTGGTCGGTTCCAGCATATTTGTCTAATTTCCACTTCGAAACCGGTAAGGATTTATGGGCGTATGAAGTTTTAGGTAGAGTCATCTGCGGTTGCATGTTTACTGTTCCGGCAGGACCGTAAGGCATAGGAACCGGGATATTTGCGGGATACGAAGCGTAAAAGGAATTCGGAGCTTGCCACCCTGCTGATACATGAGGGGTCGAGGAATGAGATGAATAAGGTATCCGGGTCTGAGAACTGGTTTGTAATAAGTTGTACGGATCCAGATTGCCATACAAATTTGGGCCGCGCGGATTTTGATACCACCCCGGATACTGAAATGGGTTGCCCACATTCGAAGGGCCGTAGGCACTTGAATACATTACAGGATTATGAAAACCTAAAGAGTTTGCCGGATAACCACTACCATACTGGGGTTTTGAAAAGTCAACAGATACATTTGGTACCGAATACGGCGCGCCATATGGCGCAGGATATAGGTTAGGTAAACTACATTGAATCGACGGAGCCATTCTCGGCGCGGTTACTGTATTCACTACCGTGGTGACTGGATAACCTATATTAATATTTGAGACTGTACTGCTCGTTATCGAGCTTGAGCTAGGTATGGGGTTTGAAGGGACTGCTGGGTTCTTATTATGGGTTCTTTGGGTCTTATCTTTGTACTTGCGTAACCCATACAACTCGTGCTCAAGGGTTAACATAGCATCTCGAAAATTCGCTTTGGGATCAGCGCCACTAGCATCATAACAACCTAACCTTTGTAGACACTGCACTATATCAACATCAGTCGGGTCTACTGCGTCTGGATTGTTCTCGCAGGAACTTGGTCGAGGAGGATTGGGTATATCTATCTGACTAGTCGGTGGTAAGGTGAAGAGGGTATCTAAATCTACGCTTCCTACGCTAGGAGTCCTGCCCCCGGGAACCGACGTTGACTTTTTGTTGTAGTAGTACACATTCAATGATTTCACTACCTTCTCAATCACTTTATTAACGTCAGCCTGTTGTTCTTCATCTACCTGGTCAATCAGTCTATACATCCTTACGCCTAAATGCAATAAAATAGAACAACAACGAGGCGGTATCGGACCATCTCCACTCAAACTTTCCTGTACTCTGTGAAACTTCTCAACGCAAATATCAAAATCAAGCTGTGGATCTAGCTCGTATTTAATCGCAAAGAGGTTAACCTGCTCCCTTTCGTGTTTCAATGCTTCCCTTAAGTTTCCGCGTTTTCTGGCCGTTGGCGCACCCTCCTCATATCTTATTCCCCTAATATTCAACTCATAATCAAGCTCATCCTCGTTCAAAAAATCTACCCGTAGATCAGCGAAACGTTTCTGCAGATCATATGCCGTCACAATGGCACTATTCTTTTCCTCTTCCATTATTAATTAACCAAACGAAACCGTTCTAACTAAAATCAAAATTCGAGTACACTGAATGGAATTTGATAAGGAGAGAGATATCACTATTATTTCGCTGAGCGAGCCACGTGTTCCTCGCTATTATTCAAACAAAACCGCATGAGAACAATGCCAGTAATCTTGGTTTGCTTTTTGCTTATCGTAACGGTTGGAAATTGATCAAACAAACTTTGCTGTTGGGCCAATAAAATGCCAATATCGAAATCAAACTCCGGTCAAATCACGATAACTACGGAGGATCGTGAGTCTCCCCTAAGCGCGTTGAAAATGTGTGGAGAAGCCACACATTTTGTAAAATTCTTTACGAGGATCGCCAATTGTAACTTTTTTTTTATTGCCCGGCGTGTCTTTACCTCTCAGGGTCGGCTCGTTTGCGCTTAGGAAAGACTTACCTCTCTCATTGTAACCCGATACAGCTCTCAACCTAAAAATCGTTTGTTCGGCGTACACAAAACTTAAGTCAAACTAATCTCTTTCCGGAATCTTTTATTTACAGGTTATTTGCAAGAAAATCAAAATAAAACTAAATTTTGGCTTTTAACTCACTGCTCGATCGTTCCTCGATCCGATGCCGTCGTCCTTGTCGCGGTCGTAATCACCACGAGGTTCGTGGTCCGCTCTTCAATGGTCGGCTCACCCGCCGGGTCGAGGCGTTGTCTGTGCTATCGTTGCCGCCAAAGTTCACTTCACTTCCAAATTTTCCATAATCACTACACTTTGTCTAAATGGTTTTTTCCTTCACTTTACTATTCCAGTCGACTTGCTTGTCGATCTGGATTACACAACTTATTTCCAGATTACAACGTCTACTGTTCACTGTAGTCCAAAGTGTAAGAGACCGGAGCTACGGTTGATCGGCTTTTTATACCTGTTACAAACCCGGCCTGGGTTCTTGCCCGAAACCGGACATCATCTTATGACCAATCAAAATGACCCACGATGCTTTGGTGCAGGTTTGCCAACTTTACCCATAGGTTTTAGTACTTTTAATTGTACTAAGC
>NC_080672.1:234922150-234942150 GCF_030247195.1 Topomyia yanbarensis | reverse complement strand
GTATAATATTCCCATAGGTTGCTATTGAATTTCATTTTCAACCGACATCTTGTTCCGGATTACGAGTTGAAGAGTATGGTTACAAAACAAAATTTGTTGATTTGTCCACATCGGTTTCTCGGAATTTTCTGAACCGATTTTGACAAACTTGATTTTAAATGAAAGATCCATCAGATGCTGTTGAATTTTGTGTGGATCAGAAGTTCTGGTTCCTGAATTACAGGGTGATACGTTCGATCACGCAGCAAATCCCGATTCTAACAAATTCTGCGATGAATGTAAAAAGGTGAATTTTTTTCCAAAATGTAAACGGATCCGGAAGCATCCAAATTCAGAATAACGGTTATATTGGTTTCTCGAAAATGGCTAGAACGATTTGATTAACTTAGTCTCAAATGAAAGGTGTTGCGTCCCCGGAAACTGATATTAAATTCCATCTCCATATGACTTCCAGCTCCGGAGTTACGGGTTGTGGAGTGCGATCACATAGAAAACTCCGATTCAATCCGATACCGCGATGAATGCAAAAAGGTGCTCTTATATATACTTACCAAGTGTAATAAGAATGAAAGACATTTCCATAATGTTATATTGTACGAACCAGCTATTAAATCATAGTTTGGAGAAATGAGAAAGGCACAATTGCACCTCTAGGTGGATTAAAACAGGTTTTTTACAAGTGCATTTAATTACCATTTAATATTCCAAGTAATTGAATATCCTTTGGTAGGTTTTACAATAACTGTTACATCATTACATGTTACATGTTTGCTTGATGTTAAGTCAGCAGAACAAGGGATTTCTTAAAAAATCGCGAATATTTTTTTTACAAGTTCATTTAGTTAGCATTTAATTACTCAAATCATTAAATATGCCATTGTAGATTTAGCAGTGACTTTCACATCATTGTTCTGTTTGATATGAATCCAGCAGAACAAGTTGTTTCTTTAAAAAAAATGTAAGCAATTTTCTAGAAGTGCATTTAATAAGCATCTAATTATTCAAATTACTAATTATGTTTAAGTATGTTTTGCGTTTACTTTTCCATCATTGTTCTACTTGATGTTAAACCAGCAGAACAAGTGTTTTCTTAAAAAATCGCGAATATTTTTTTATAAGTGCATTTAATTATTATTTAATTATCATTTAATTACTTAAATCATTAAATATACTTTAGTAAATTTTACAATTACTTTTGCACCATTATTCTGCTTGCTGTTAATTGTTTCCTTAAAAAAATGTTAAAAAAAATTTTCAAGTGCATTTAATTACCATTTGATTATTCGAATTATTAAATATGCTTTAGTAGATTTTAAAATCATTGTTCTGTTAACTTTATGTCAGCAGAACAAGTGATTTCTTGTAAAAAACAACTTTTTAAAAGTACATTTAATTAGCATTTAATTAGCATTTAATTATTCAAATAAATCAATATGCTTTAGTAAGTTTTACAATGACTTTTACATCTTTGTTCTGCTAACTTTATGTTAAGTTAGCAGAACAAGTGATTTTTTGTAAAAAACAATGTTTTACAAGTACATTTAATTAGCATTTAATTATCCAAATAAATCAATGTGCTTTAGTAGGTTTTACAATGACTTTTACATCGTTGCTCTGCTAACTTTATGTTAAGCCAGCAGAACATGTAATAAAACAAAATCCAAAAAAGCATTAAATTTTTCAATTGTACATTTAATTTGCATTTAATTAGCACTAAATTATAGAATATTCACAATCATGTTCTGCTGATTTCGCTCTTCCAACTTTATGGACATCATTGAAACATTATCCGCAGACCATTGCATCATCGTTTCG
This sequence comes from Topomyia yanbarensis, assembly GCF_030247195.1. Lineage (NCBI taxonomy): Eukaryota > Metazoa > Arthropoda > Insecta > Diptera > Culicidae > Topomyia > Topomyia yanbarensis. The sequence goes on along the minus strand of NC_080672.1, from coordinate 234,940,335 downwards.
GATAGCCTCAGTTCCTTTGACGCTGTTCGCTCGATGAAACACTCCTCGTATTTTTTGGGGAAACTACGGGAGCTACTCAGTGCTTTATGTGACAATTCCAGATTACCTTGGTGTGGGTCCCTTCTCATTGCTCCATTCCGGGCAGAGCCTAAAATTCTCATATCTATTCAATGAACAACGAAATTCAGAGAATTCATCTTCGTCTTTTCCCTGACTCTTTCGTCGCTAAATGCAAGAAAAAATAAAACAATAAAGGCGATGTCGCCTCCTCTCTCGATTCTACGAAAACGAGTAGCAGCAGAAGCGACTTTCGTTTTTCTATGACAATCCGAAGTTGCAATTTCGTTTTGATGTATGTTCAGTAATTTGCGATTCTCATTCATTAAACGAAATTAATGCAATGTGCATCTAATAATGCAACTAGAACATAGTTAAAATGAGAAATATGCACACCGATCAGGCTTCCGTCTTACAATACCATCATTAGCTCGCAAATCTACAGAATCAAGCATCGACAAATAAATATCATTACTAGTGTATTCTCGTTTCCCCAGCATTAAGCCATCAATATCGAATGTACCAATATCATTCTGAATCTCAAAGCGAAAACGAGTGTACGGAGAGAATAATGAAAACGCTCTGCTACATGCTTGTTTTGTCCTAGCCCGTTGTCTCATTTTCGATTTCGCAAAGTGCTAGTGGTATGGAAAGAAGCTTCGTTCTTTCGTTAGTTTCGCCTGATTTTGGCCAATGAAACAAACATTTTCCGACTCTGATTCCGGGTAACGAAAAGGCGGACTCCTTTGCTAAGGTGGGTGCCCTAGAAGGGGACGTTTATGAAAGACCAATTTGCTTCAGCGATTTTTTCAGTATTACTCATCAGAGAACCCTCGAAAGCTGGCAAACTGCGTGGAGCAGTGGAGAGCTAGGAAGGTGGCTACATTCGATAGTCCCTAAGGTATCGACGAAACCTTGGTTCAGATGGATGGATGTGGGTAGTGACTTCATTCGGGTGATGTCCCGACTCATGGCAAACCATTACATGCTGGATGTACATCTCCGGAGCATTGGGCCCGTGGATGGTGGTATTTTCGCTTGTGGCGACAGCTATCACGACATTGAGCACGTTGTCTGGGCGTGCACCGAGTACAGTTCCGCCAGGTCTCGGCTAATGGATACCTTACGGGTCCGAGAAAGACCAACCAACGTCCCAGTTCGAGATGTACTGGCAAGTCGTGATCTCCTCTATATGTCCCTCGTATACACCTTCCTTAGAACCAAATTTGTTAAATTTATATATTTAACAAATTTAACTGCCCCTTTATTTTTCTTATCATTCTCAGAAGTGCACTCTTCCGCCTGTACCATACACCGACGATGGTTTGATGCGACTCCAAGGCGACACAAAACATCTCTGTCGAATGAGCCAACAAACACGGGACCTACGGCCTGTTGCCGATCCACATGATGAAGCTCATGCCGTTGATCTCCCGATGCCTGAAACTGAAAGTTAATAACTTTCTCTCCTGCCATCTTTGTCCACCCTCCTTCTCCTGACTCTTATACCCAGAAGTAGCTCCCCTACCCCTTCCCCCCGCATAGTTTTAACTATTATATTACATAATCTCGTTGAAAATGCTCAACTCTACTACCACATAAAATAACTCTAATTAATCTCCCTAATTGCACAGAGAACAGACATCCATGGTCGAACAAAAATATTTAAAAAACGTGTGTAAACATTTGAATTAACATACGATAAACACTAGCACCGCCACATCAACCTATCCCAACTATTTGTCAAATCCATTCCGGACGTCCCAGTTCGAGATGTACTGGCAAGTCGTGATCTCCTCTATATGTCCCTCGTATACACCTTCCTTAGAACCAAATTTGTTAAATTTATATATTTAACAAATTTAACTGCCCCTTTATTTTTCTTATCATTCTCAGAAGTGCACTCTTCCGCCTGTACCATACACCGACGATGGTTTGATGCGACTCCAAGGCGACACAAAACATCTCTGTCGAATGAGCCAACAAACACGGGACCTACGGCCTGTTGCCGATCCACATGATGAAGCTCATGCCGTTGATCTCCCGATGCCTGAAACTGAAAGTTAATAACTTTCTCTCCTGCCATCTTTGTCCACCCTCCTTCTCCTGACTCTTATACCCAGAAGTAGCTCCCCTACCCCTTCCCCCCGCATAGTTTTAACTATTATATTACATAATCTCGTTGAAAATGCTCAACTCTACTACCACATAAAATAACTCTAATTAATCTCCCTAATTGCACAGAGAACAGACATCCATGGTCGAACAAAAATATTTAAAAAACGTGTGTAAACATTTGAATTAACATACGATAAACACTAGCACCGCCACATCAACCTATCCCAACTATTTGTCAAATCCATTCCGGAACCGGTTCGAAATTCTGAATGGATTCAGTATGGAATCTTGTTCAAAGAAAACAACCGATTCTGACTCTATCGTTTGATACCTTTGAGCTGGAATTCATACTGAAAGTTCGAACTGGTTCCGGACTAGTTTGACTGGGTAGAGGAATAACCGCTGTCAATTCAGTCGAACTCAGCCACAAAAAAACACGACGACAGTAGCACATACGATAAACACTAGCGCCGCCACATCAACCTATCCCAACTATTTGTCAAATCCATTCCGGAACCGGTTCGAAATTCTGAATGAATTCAGTATGGAATCTTGCTCAAAGAAAACAACCGATTCCGACTCTATCGGTTGATGCCTTTGAGCTGGAATTCATACTGGAAGTTCGAACCGGTTTCGGACTAGTTTGACTGGGTAGAGGAATTACAGCTGTCAGTTCAGTCGAACCCAGCCACAAAAAAAAAACACGACGACAGTAGCGCACCTGGTTTAGATATCCCAACTACCTTCAAAATCGTTAGGGATTTTTACACAAGTTGAATTCTGAAGATCGACGTTCTCTGTGTTAATTCCTACTTTTACTGTTCATAAAAGCATAAGAGTCCCATACGAATTGAAAATTAGTTATCTGTTGGATTGTATTCTGTATCACCACTAAATCACAGTGCACAAATAATATTGCCAGGTTTGTTTAGAAAATATTGAAAAATACCAAAACGTGGTTGTCCCATCCATAAGGTCCAATGAAAATGTAAATCTTAAACAGCGTTTTTCTCGCCTTGCTGTTTCTCAATCCATGGTGAAAATTTTTCCAAAATGTGACCACAACTGCTTCGATTTGTAGTACTAGGTCATTAACAGCCATTCAAAGTCTCTTTGGTCACATTGGCCACCATCATCGGTTCCGGAAGCCCCGGCGGAAGTATCCAAATTCAGACTAACAGTCACATCGGTTTCTCGGAGGTGGCTAGACCGAATCAACCAAACTTAGTCTCAAATGAAAGATGTTGCGTCCCCGTAAATGGCTATTAAATTTTATCCCCAACCGACTTCCGGTTCCGGAGTTACGGGTTGTGGCGTGCGATCACATAGCAAATTGTGATTCAAACCGATACCCCGATGGAAGCAAAAAAGGTAAAAATTTCGCTAAAATGTCTCTCAAATAACTTAACTTTGCAGTTCTAGGTCACCGACGGCCAAACAAACTTTCGTTGACTACATTGACCACTATAGACGGTTCCGGAAGTGCCCGGGAAAAGCGGCCATCTTTCATAACTAGCAAACTCATATCATTTTCTCGGAAATGGTTGGGCCGATTTTCACAAACTTAGTCCCAAATGATAGCTTTATTATCCCCACAGATGTCTGTAAAATTTCGCACGGATCGCTTGTATGGTTCCGGAAATATAGACTGAACGGTCCGGTCACACATGAAATTCCCATATAAGCCGGAACTCAAATTTTTTTTTCAAAGGGGGGACCCCATGAAATTTCAGAAATCGAATTCGTATTTTTGATGCCAAACATCTTTAAAATGCATGAAACGTCGAGATTTAATGTTATCTCGAAAAATTTTTTTTTATAAAAATCGACTTTTTGGGACTTTGCCGATTTCGCACCTTTTTGCCTTTCTCAATAGAAAGGTATTGCAATTGCTCTGAAAACCGACTTTTTAACGGAGGCCCGGAGGGCCGAGTGACATATACCATTCGATTCAGTTCGTCGAGTTCGGCAAATGTCTGTGTGTGTATGTATGTGTGTATGTATGTATGTGTGTGTGTATGTGTGTGTGTATGTGACCAAAAATGTCACTCATTTTTCTCAGAGATGGCTGAACCGATTTTGACAAACTTAGTCTCAAATGAAAGGTGCAACGTTCCCATAGGCTGCTATTGAATTTCTAATGGATCCGACTTCCAGTTCCGGATTTACAGGGTGATAAGTACGAACACGCAGAAAATGTCGATTTTAATAAATTCTGCAATGAATGTATAAAGGTGAAAATTTTTCCAAAATATGACCACAACTGCTTCGATTTGTAGTATTAGGTCACTAACATCCATTCAAAGTCTATTTGGCCACATTGGCCACCATCCTCGGTTCCGGAAGCCCCGGCGGAAGTATCTAAATTCAGAATAACAGTCACATCGGTTTCTCGGAGATGGCTAGACCGATTCGACTAAACTTGGCCTCAAATGAAAGGTATTGCGTCCCCGTAAATGGATAATTTAATTTCATCCCGATCCGACTTCCGGTTCCGGAGTTACAGGTTGTGGCGTGCGATCACATAGCAAATTGTGATTCAAACCGATACTCCGATGAAAGCAAAAAAGGTAAAAATTTCGCTAAAATGTCTCTCAAACAACTTAAATTTGCTGTTCTAGGTCACCGACGGCCAACCAAACTTTCGTTGACTACATTGACCACCATAAACGGTTCCGGAAGTGCCCGGGAAAAGCGGCCATCTTTCAAAATTTACGAACTCACATCAGTTTCCCGGAAATGGTTGGGCCGATTTTCACAAACTTAGTCCCAAATGATAGCTATAATATCCCCATAGATGTCTATAAAATTTCGTACGGATCGCTTATATGGTTCCGGAAATATAGACTAAACCGTCCGGTCACATATGAAATTCCCATATAAGCCGGAACTCAAATTTTGTTTTCAAAGGGGGGACCTCATGAAATTTCAGAAATCGAATTCGTATTTTTGATGCCAAACATCTTTAAAATGCATGAAACGTCGAGATTTTATGTTATCTCGAAATTTTTTTTTTTTATAAAAACCGACTTTTTGGGACTTTGCCGATTTTGCACCTTTTTGCCTTTCTCAATAGAAAGGTATTGCAATTGCTCTGAAAACCGACTTTTTAACGGAGGCCCGGAGGGCCGAGTGACATATACCATTCGATTCAGTTCGTCGAGTTCGGCAAATGTCTGTGTGTGTTAGTATGTGTGTATGTATGTATGTGTGTGTGTATGTGTGTGTGTGTATGTGACCAAAAATGTCACTCATTTTTCTCAGAGATGGCTGAACCGATTTTGACAAACTTAGTCTCAAATGAAAGGTGCAACGTTCCCATAGGCTGCTATTGAATTTCTAATGGATCCGACTTCCGGTTCCGGATTTACAGGGTGATAAGTACGAACACGCAGAAAATGTCGATTTTAATAAATTCTGCAATGAATGTATAAAGGTGAAAATTTTTCCAAAATATGACCACAACTGCTTCGATTTGTAGTATTAGGTCACTAACATCCATTCAAAGTCTATTTGGCCACATTGGCCACCATCCTCGGTTCCGGAAGCCCCGGCGGAAGTATCTAAATTCAGAATAACAGTCACATCGGTTTCTCGGAGATGGCTAGACCGATTCGACTAAACTTGGCCTCAAATGAAAGGTATTGCGTCCCCGTAAATGGCTATTTAATTTCATCCCGATCCGACTTCCGGTTCCGGAGTTACAGGTTGTGGCGTGCGATCACATAGCAAATTGTGATTCAAACCGATACTCCGATGAAAGCAAAAAAGGTAAAAATTTCGCTAAAATGTCTCTCAAACAACTTAAATTTGCTGTTCTAGGTCACCGACGGCCAACCAAACTTTCGTTGACTACATTAACCACCATAGACGGTTCCGGAAGTGCCCGGGAAAAGCGGCCATCTTTCAAAATTTACGAACTCACATCAGTTTCCCGGAAATGGTTGAGCCAATTTTCACAAACTTAGTCCCAAATGATAGCTATAATATCCCCATAGATGTCTATAAAATTTCGTACGGATCGCTTATATGGTTCCGGAAATATAGACTAAACCGTCCGGTCACATATGAAATTCCCATATAAGCCGGAACTCAAATTTTTTTTCAAAGGGGGGACCTCATGAAATTTCAGAAATCGAATTCGTATTTTTGATGCCAAACATCTTTTAAAATGCATGAAACGTCGAGATTTTATGTTATCTCGAAAATTTTTTTTTTTATAAAAATCGACTTTTTGGGACTTTGCCGATTTCGCACCTTTTTGCCTTTCTCAATAGAAAGGTATTGCAATTGCTCTGAAAACCGACTTTTTAACGGAGGCCCGGAGGGCCGAGTGACATATACCATTCGATTCAGTTCGTCGAGTTCGGCAAATGTCTGTGTGTGTGTATGTATGTGTGTGTGTATGTATGTGTGTGTATGTGCGTCTGTGTGTGTGTGTACGCGAACACAATCTCACTCACTTTTCTCAGAGATGGATGAACCGATTTTTACAAACTTAGTCCCAAATGAAAGGTGCAACGTTCCCATAGGCTGCTATTGAATTTCTAATGGATCCGACTTCCGGTTCCGGAATTACAGGGTGATGAGTACGATCACGCAGAAAACGTCGATTTTAAGAAATTCTGCAATGAATGTATAATGGTGAAAATTTTTCCAAAATGTGACCACAACTGCTTCGATTTGTAGTACTAGGTCATTAACAGCCATTCAAAGTCTCTTTGGTCACATTGGCCACCATCATCGGTTCCGGAAGCCCCGGCGGAAGTATCCAAATTCAGACTAACAGTCACATCGGTTTCTCGGAGGTGGCTAGACCGAATCAACCAAACTTAGTCTCAAATGAAAGATGTTGCGTCCCCGTAAATGGCTATTAAATTTTATCCCCAACCGACTTCCGGTTCCGGAGTTACGGGTTGTGGCGTGCGATCACATAGCAAATTGTGATTCAAACCGATACCCCGATGGAAGCAAAAAAGGTAAAAATTTCGCTAAACTAGCAAACTCATATCAGTTTCTCGGAAATGGTTGGGCCGATTTTCACAAACTTAGTCCCAAATGATAGCTTTATTATCCCCACAGATGTCTGTAAAATTTCGCACGGATCGCTTGTATGGTTCCGGAAATATAGACTGAACGGTCCGGTCACACATGAAATTCCCATATAAGCCGGAACTCAAATTTTTTTTTCAAAGGGGGGACCCCATGAAATTTCAGAAATCGAATTCGTATTTTTGATGCCAAACATCTTTAAAATGCATGAAACGTCGAGATTTAATGTTATCTCGAAAAATTTTTTTTTATAAAAATCGACTTTTTGGGACTTTGCCGTTTTTGCACCTTTTTGCCTTTCTCAATAGAAAGGTATTGCAATTGCTCTGAAAACCGACTTTTTAACGGAGGCCCGGAGGGCCGAGTGACATATACCATTCGATTCAGTTCGTCGAGTTCGGCAAATGTCTGTGTGTGTATGTATGTGTGTATGTATGTATGTGTGTGTGTATGTGTGTGTGTATGTGACCAAAAATGTCACTCATTTTTCTCAGAGATGGCTGAACCGATTTTGACAAACTTAGTCTCAAATGAAAGGTGCAACGTTCCCATAGGCTGCTATTGAATTTCTAATGGATCCGACTTCCAGTTCCGGATTTACAGGGTGATAAGTACGAACACGCAGAAAATGTCGATTTTAATAAATTCTGCAATGAATGTATAAAGGTGAAAATTTTTCCAAAATATGACCACAACTGCTTCGATTTGTAGTATTAGGTCACTAACATCCATTCAAAGTCTATTTGGCCACATTGGCCACCATCCTCGGTTCCGGAAGCCCCGGCGGAAGTATCTAAATTCAGAATAACAGTCACATCGGTTTCTCGGAGATGGCTAGACCGATTCGACTAAACTTGGCCTCAAATGAAAGGTATTGCGTCCCCGTAAATGGATAATTTAATTTCATCCCGATCCGACTTCCGGTTCCGGAGTTACAGGTTGTGGCGTGCGATCACATAGCAAATTGTGATTCAAACCGATACTCCGATGAAAGCAAAAAAGGTAAAAATTTCGCTAAAATGTCTCTCAAACAACTTAAATTTGCTGTTCTAGGTCACCGACGGCCAACCAAACTTTCGTTGACTACATTGACCACCATAAACGGTTCCGGAAGTGCCCGGGAAAAGCGGCCATCTTTCAAAATTTACGAACTCACATCAGTTTCCCGGAAATGGTTGGGCCGATTTTCACAAACTTAGTCCCAAATGATAGCTATAATATCCCCATAGATGTCTATAAAATTTCGTACGGATCGCTTATATGGTTCCGGAAATATAGACTAAACCGTCCGGTCACATATGAAATTCCCATATAAGCCGGAACTCAAATTTTGTTTTCAAAGGGGGGACCTCATGAAATTTCAGAAATCGAATTCGTATTTTTGATGCCAAACATCTTTAAAATGCATGAAACGTCGAGATTTTATGTTATCTCGAAATTTTTTTTTTTTATAAAAACCGACTTTTTGGGACTTTGCCGATTTTGCACCTTTTTGCCTTTCTCAATAGAAAGGTATTGCAATTGCTCTGAAAACCGACTTTTTAACGGAGGCCCGGAGGGCCGAGTGACATATACCATTCGATTCAGTTCGTCGAGTTCGGCAAATGTCTGTGTGTGTTAGTATGTGTGTATGTATGTATGTGTGTGTGTATGTGTGTGTGTGTATGTGACCAAAAATGTCACTCATTTTTCTCAGAGATGGCTGAACCGATTTTGACAAACTTAGTCTCAAATGAAAGGTGCAACGTTCCCATAGGCTGCTATTGAATTTCTAATGGATCCGACTTCCGGTTCCGGATTTACAGGGTGATAAGTACGAACACGCAGAAAATGTCGATTTTAATAAATTCTGCAATGAATGTATAAAGGTGAAAATTTTTCCAAAATATGACCACAACTGCTTCGATTTGTAGTATTAGGTCACTAACATCCATTCAAAGTCTATTTGGCCACATTGGCCACCATCCTCGGTTCCGGAAGCCCCGGCGGAAGTATCTAAATTCAGAATAACAGTCACATCGGTTTCTCGGAGATGGCTAGACCGATTCGACTAAACTTGGCCTCAAATGAAAGGTATTGCGTCCCCGTAAATGGCTATTTAATTTCATCCCGATCCGACTTCCGGTTCCGGAGTTACAGGTTGTGGCGTGCGATCACATAGCAAATTGTGATTCAAACCGATACTCCGATGAAAGCAAAAAAGGTAAAAATTTCGCTAAAATGTCTCTCAAACAACTTAAATTTGCTGTTCTAGGTCACCGACGGCCAACCAAACTTTCGTTGACTACATTAACCACCATAGACGGTTCCGGAAGTGCCCGGGAAAAGCGGCCATCTTTCAAAATTTACGAACTCACATCAGTTTCCCGGAAATGGTTGAGCCAATTTTCACAAACTTAGTCCCAAATGATAGCTATAATATCCCCATAGATGTCTATAAAATTTCGTACGGATCGCTTATATGGTTCCGGAAATATAGACTAAACCGTCCGGTCACATATGAAATTCCCATATAAGCCGGAACTCAAATTTTTTTTCAAAGGGGGGACCTCATGAAATTTCAGAAATCGAATTCGTATTTTTGATGCCAAACATCTTTTAAAATGCATGAAACGTCGAGATTTTATGTTATCTCGAAAATTTTTTTTTTTATAAAAATCGACTTTTTGGGACTTTGCCGATTTCGCACCTTTTTGCCTTTCTCAATAGAAAGGTATTGCAATTGCTCTGAAAACCGACTTTTTAACGGAGGCCCGGAGGGCCGAGTGACATATACCATTCGATTCAGTTCGTCGAGTTCGGCAAATGTCTGTGTGTGTGTATGTATGTGTGTGTGTATGTATGTGTGTGTATGTGCGTCTGTGTGTGTGTGTACGCGAACACAATCTCACTCACTTTTCTCAGAGATGGATGAACCGATTTTTACAAACTTAGTCCCAAATGAAAGGTGCAACGTTCCCATAGGCTGCTATTGAATTTCTAATGGATCCGACTTCCGGTTCCGGAATTACAGGGTGATGAGTACGATCACGCAGAAAACGTCGATTTTAAGAAATTCTGCAATGAATGTATAATGGTGAAAATTTTTCCAAAATGTGACCACAACTGCTTCGATTTGTAGTACTAGGTCATTAACAGCCATTCAAAGTCTCTTTGGTCACATTGGCCACCATCATCGGTTCCGGAAGCCCCGGCGGAAGTATCCAAATTCAGACTAACAGTCACATCGGTTTCTCGGAGGTGGCTAGACCGAATCAACCAAACTTAGTCTCAAATGAAAGATGTTGCGTCCCCGTAAATGGCTATTAAATTTTATCCCCAACCGACTTCCGGTTCCGGAGTTACGGGTTGTGGCGTGCGATCACATAGCAAATTGTGATTCAAACCGATACCCCGATGGAAGCAAAAAAGGTAAAAATTTCGCTAAAATGTCTCTCAAATAACTTAACTTTCCAGTTCTAGGTCACCGACGGCCAAACAAACTTTCGTTGACTACATTGACCACTATAGACGGTTCCGGAAGTGCCCGGGAAAAGCGGCCATCTTTCATAACTAGCAAACTCATATCAGTTTCTCGGAAATGGTTGGGCCGATTTTCACAAACTTAGTCCCAAATGATAGCTTTATTATCCCCACAGATGTCTGTAAAATTTCGCACGGATCGCTTGTATGGTTCCGGAAATATAGACTGAACGGTCCGGTCACACATGAAATTCCCATATAAGCCGGAACTCAAAATTTTTTTTCAAAGGGGGGACCCCATGAAATTTCAGAAATCGAATTCGTATTTTTGATGCCAAACATCTTTAAAATGCATGAAACGTCGAGATTTAATGTTATCTCGAAAAATTTTTTTTTATAAAAATCGACTTTTTGGGACTGCCGATTTCGCACCTTTTTGCCTTTCTCAATAGAAAGGTATTGCAATTGCTCTGAAAACCGACTTTTTAACGGAGGCCCGGAGGGCCGAGTGACATATACCATTCGATTCAGTTCGTCGAGTTCGGCAAATGTCTGTGTGTGTATGTATGTGTGTATGTATGTATGTGTGTGTGTGTGTGTGTATGTGACCAAAAATGTCACTCATTTTTCTCAGAGATGGCTGAACCGATTTTGACAAACTTAGTCTCAAATGAAAGGTGCAACGTTCCCATAGACTGCTATTGAATTTCTAATGGATCCGACTTCCAGTTCCGGATTTACAGGGTGATAAGTACGAACACGCAGAAAATGTCGATTTTAATAAATTCTGCAATGAATGTATAAAGGTGAAAATTTTTCCAAAATATGACCACAACTGCTTCGATTTGTAGTATTAGGTCACTAACATCCATTCAAAGTCTATTTGGCCACATTGGCCACCATCCTCGGTTCCGGAAGCCCCGGCGGAAGTATCTAAATTCAGTATAACATTCACATCGGTTTCTCGGAGATGGCTAGACCGATTCGACTAAACTTGGCCTCAAATGAAAGGTATTGCGTCCCCGTAAATGGCTATTTAATTTCATCCCGATCCGACTTCCGGTTCCGGAGTTACAGGTTGTGGCGTGCGATCACATAGCAAATTGTGATTCAAACCGATACTCCGATGAAAGCAAAAAAGGTAAAAATTTCGCTAAAATGTCTCTCAAACAACTTAAATTTGTTGTTCTAGGTCACCGACGGCCAACCAAACTTTCGTTGACTACATTAACCACCATAGACGGTTCCGGAAGTGCCCGGGAAAAGCGGCCATCTTTCAAAATTTACGAACTCACATCAGTTTCCCGGAAATGGTTGGGCCAATTTTCACAAACTTAGTCCCAAATGATAGCTATAATATCCCCATAGATGTCTATAAAATTTCGTACGGATCGCTTATATGGTTCCGGAAATATAGACTAAACCGTCCGGTCACATATGAAATTCCCATATAAGCCGGAACTCAAATTTTTTTTCAAAGGGGGGACCTCATGAAATTTCAGAAATCGAATTCGTATTTTTGATGCCAAACATCTTTAAAATGCATGAAACGTCGAGATTTTATGTTATCACGAATTTTTTTTTTTTTTTTTGGAAATCGACTTTTTGGGACTTTGCCGATTTTGCACCTTTTTGCCTTTCTCAATAGAAAGGTATTGCAATTGCTCTGAAAACCGACTTTTTAACGGAGGCCCGGAGGGCCGAGTGACATATACCATTCGATTCAGTTCGTCGAGTTCGGCAAATGTCTGTCTGTGTATGTATGTGTGTGTGTATGTATGTGTGTGTGTATGTGCGTCTGTGTGTGTGTACGCGAACACAATCTCACTCACTTTTCTCAGAGATGGATAAACCGATTTTTACAAACTTAGTCCCAAATGAAAGGTGCAACGTTCCCATAGGCTGCTATTGAATTTCTAATGGATCCGACTTCCGGTTCCGGAATTACAGGGTGATGAGTACGATCACGCAGAAAACGTCGATTTTAAGAAATTCTGCAATGAATGTATAATGGTGAAAATTTTTCCAAAATGTGACCACAACTGCTTCGATTTGTAGTACTAGGTCATTAACAGCCATTCAAAGTCTCTTTGGTCACATTGGCCACCATCATCGGTTCCGGAAGCCCCGGCGGAAGTATCCAAATTCAGACTAACAGTCACATCGGTTTCTCGGAGGTGGCTAGACCGAATCAACCAAACTTAGTCTCAAATGAAAGATGTTGCGTCACCGTAAATGGCTATTAAATTTTATCCCCAACCGACTTCCGGTTCCGGAGTTACGGGTTGTGGCGTGCGATCACATAGCAAATTGTGATTCAAACCGATACCCCGATGGAAGCAAAAAAGGTAAAAATTTCGCTAAAATGTCTCTCAAATAACTTAACTTTGCAGTTCTAGGTCACCGACGGCCAAACAAACTTTCGTTGACTACATTGACCACTATAGACGGTTCCGGAAGTGCCCGGGAAAAGCGGCCATCTTTCATAACTAGCAAACTCATATCAGTTTCTCGGAAATGGTTGGGCCGATTTTCACAAACTTAGTCCCAAATGATAGCTATAATATCCCCATAGATGTCTATAAAATTTCGTACGGATCGCTTATATGGTTCCGGAAATATAGACTAAACCGTCCGGTCACATATGAAATTCCCATATAAGCCGGAACTCAAATTTTTTTTTTCAAAGGGGGGACCTCATGAAATTTCAGAAATCGAATTCGTATTTTTGATGCCAAACATCTTTAAAATGCATGAAACGTCGAGATTTTATGTTATCTCGAAATTTTTTTTTTTATAAAAATCGACTTTTTGGGACTGCCGATTTTGCACCTTTTTGCCTTTCTCAATAGAAAGGTATTGCAATTGCTCTGAAAACCGACTTTTTAACGGAGGCCCGGAGGGCCGAGTGACATATACCATTCGATTCAGTTCGTCGAGTTCGGCAAATGTCTGTGTGTGTGTATGTATGTATGTGTGTGTGTATGTGTGTGTGTGTATGTGACCAAAAATGTCACTCATTTTTCTCAGAGATGGCTGAACCGATTTTGACAAACTTAGTCTCAAATGAAAGGTGCAACGTTCCCATAGGCTGCTATTGAATTTCTAATGGATCCGACTTCCGGTTCCGGATTTACAGGGTGATAAGTACGAACACGCAGAAAATGTCGATTTTAATAAATTCTGCAATGAATGTATAAAGGTGAAAATTTTTCCAAAATATGACCACAACTGCTTCGATTTGTAGTATTAGGTCACTAACATCCATTCAAAGTCTATTTGGCCACATTGGCCACCATCCTCGGTTCCGGAAGCCCCGGCGGAAGTATCTAAATTCAGAATAACAGTCACATCGGTTTCTCGGAGATGGCTAGACCGATTCGACTAAACTTGGCCTCAAATGAAAGGTATTGCGTCCCCGTAAATGGCTATTTAATTTCACCCCGATCCGACTTCCGGTTCCGGAGTTACAGGTTGTGGCGTGCGATCACATAGCAAATTGTGATTCAAACCGATACTCCGATGAAAGCAAAAAAGGTAAAAATTTCGCTAAAATGTCTCTCAAACAACTTAAATTTGCTGTTCTAGGTCACCGACGGCCAACCAAACTTTCGTTGACTACATTGACCACCATAAACGGTTCCGGAAGTGCCCGGGAAAAGCGGCCATCTTTCAAAATTTACGAACTCACATCAGTTTCCCGGAAATGGTTGGGCCGATTTTCACAAACTTAGTCCCAAATGATAGCTATAATATCCCTATAGATGTCTATAAAATTTCGTACGGATCGCTTATATGGTTCCGGAAATATAGACTAAACCGTCCGGTCACATATGAAATTCCCATATAAGCCGGAACTCAAATTTTTTTTTTCAAAGGGGGGACCTCATGAAATTTCAGAAATCGAATTCGTATTTTTGATGCCAAACATCTTTAAAATGCATGAAACGTCGAGATTTTATGCTATCTCGAAATTTTTTTTTTTATAAAAATCGACTTTTTGGGACTTTGCCGATTTTGCACCTTTTTGCCTTTCTCAATAGAAAGGTATTGCAATTGCTCTGAAAACCGACTTTTTAACGGAGGCCCGGAGGGCCGAGTGACATATACCATTCGATTCAGTTCGTCGAGTTCGGCAAATGTCTGTGTGTGTGTATGTATGTGTGTATGTATGTATGTGTGTGTGTATGTGTGTGTGTATGTGACCAAAAATGTCACTCATTTTTCTCAGAGATGGCTGAACCGATTTTGACAAACTTAGTCTCAAATGAAAGGTGCAACGTTCCCATAGGCTGCTATTGAATTTCTAATGGATCCGACTTCCGGTTCCGGATTTACAGGGTGATAAGTACGAACACGCAGAAAATGTCGATTTTAATAAATTCTGCAATGAATGTATAAAGGTGAAAATTTTTCCAAAATATGACCACAACTGCTTCGATTTGTAGTATTAGGTCACTAACATCCATTCAAAGTCTATTTGGCCACATTGGCCACCATCCTCGGTTCCGGAAGCCCCGGCGGAAGTATCTAAATTCAGAATAACAGTCACATCGGTTTCTCGGAGATGGCTAGACCGATTCGACTAAACTTGGCCTCAAATGAAAGGTATTGCGTCCCCGTAAATGGCTATTTAATTTCATCCCGATCCGACTTCCGGTTCCGGAGTTACAGGTTGTGGCGTGCGATCACATAGCAAATTGTGATTCAAACCGATACTCCGATGAAAGCAAAAAAGGTAAAAATTTCGCTAAAATGTCTCTCAAACAACTTAAATTTGTTGTTCTAGGTCACCGACGGCCAACCAAACTTTCGTTGACTACATTAACCACCATAGACGGTTCCGGAAGTGCCCGGGAAAAGCGGCCATCTTTCAAAATTTACGAACTCACATCAGTTTCCCGGAAATGGTTGGGCCAATTTTCACAAACTTAGTCCCAAATGATAGCTATAATATCCCCATAGATGTCTATAAAATTTCGTACGGATCGCTTATATGGTTCCGGAAATATAGACTAAACCGTCCGGTCACATATGAAATTCCCATATAAGCCGGAACTCAAATTTTTTTTCAAAGGGGGGACCTCATGAAATTTCAGAAATCGAATTCGTATTTTTGATGCCAAACATCTTTAAAATGCATGAAACGTCGAGATTTTATGTTATCACGAATTTTTTTTTTTTTTTTTGGAAATCGACTTTTTGGGACTTTGCCGATTTTGCACCTTTTTGCCTTTCTCAATAGAAAGGTATTGCAATTGCTCTGAAAACCGACTTTTTAACGGAGGCCCGGAGGGCCGAGTGACATATACCATTCGATTCAGTTCGTCGAGTTCGGCAAATGTCTGTGTGTGTATGTATGTGTGTGTGTATGTATGTGTGTGTGTATGTGCGTCTGTGTGTGTGTACGCGAACACAATCTCACTCACTTTTCTCAGAGATGGATGAACCGATTTTTACAAACTTAGTCCCAAATGAAAGGTGCAACGTTCCCATAGGCTGCTATTGAATTTCTAATGGATCCGACTTCCGGTTCCGGAATTACAGGGTGATGAGTACGATCACGCAGAAAACGTCGATTTTAAGAAATTCTGCAATGAATGTATAATGGTGAAAATTTTTCCAAAATGTGACCACAACTGCTTCGATTTGTAGTACTAGGTCATTAACAGCCATTCAAAGTCTCTTTGGTCACATTGGCCCCCATCATCGGTTCCGGAAGCCCCGGCGGAAGTATCCAAATTCAGACTAACAGTCACATCGGTTTCTCGGAGGTGGCTAGACCGAATCAACCAAACTTAGTCTCAAATGAAAGATGTTGCGTCCCCGTAAATGGCTATTAAATTTTATCCCCAACCGACTTCCGGTTCCGGAGTTACGGGTTGTGGCGTGCGATCACATAGCAAATTGTGATTCAAACCGATACCCCGATGGAAGCAAAAAAGGTAAAAATTTCGCTAAAATGTCTCTCAAATAACTTAACTTTGCAGTTCTAGGTCACCGACGGCCAAACAAACTTTCGTTGACTACATTGACCACTATAGACGGTTCCGGAAGTGCCCGGGAAAAGCGGCCATCTTTCATAACTAGCAAACTCATATCAGTTTCTCGGAAATGGTTGGGCCGATTTTCACAAACTTAGTCCCAAATGATAGCTCTATTATCCCCACAGATGTCTGTAAAATTTCGCACGGATCGCTTGTATGGTTCCGGAAATATAGACTGAACGGTCCGGTCACACATGAAATTCCCATATAAGCCGGAACTCAAAATTTTTTTTCAAAGGGGGGACCCCATGAAATTTCAGAAATCGAATTCGTATTTTTGATGCCAAACATCTTTAAAATGCATGAAACGTCGAGATTTAATGTTTTCTCGAAATTTTTTTTTTTATAAAAATCGACTTTTTGGGACTTTGCCGATTTCGCACCTTTTTTCAGTTCAATATTACCGTGGCTGTTTTTTCTTTTTCAAAATTTTAGAACTCGAATAATGATTTATTTTCCTGTATATAGTTGTCATGTGATGTATGATAATAAAATGTAATATATGCATTTAAAAGTTTTTAATGAGTATAAACAACGCACACATTCTCGTGATTCATGATTGAGAAAGGCACAATTGCACCGCTAGGTGGATTAAAATAGGTTTTTTCAGTTCAATATTACCGTGGCTGTTTTTTCTTTTTCAAAATTTTAGAACTCGAATAATGATTTATTTTCCTGTATATAGTTGTCATGTGATGTATGATAATAAAATGTAATATATGCATTTAAAAGTTTTTAATGAGTATAAACAACGCACACATTCTCGTGATTCATGATTGAGAAAGGCACAATTGCACCGCTAGGTGGATTAAAATAGGTTTTTTGATTCCGTCCAACTGTGTGGCGGTCTAAATTGGTCAGTTCGTAATACGTTTAATTGCCCTTTTTTGACAATAATCATTTACACCAGCTTGACAGCAACGCCCAGTTGAAAATGTCGGGCGTTCATTGAATAAACATCCAACGCTTTGGACCAACATAGGATGACTTAATCTTACTGGGCGGTTGACGTAAACGATTATTGTCAAAAAAGGGCCATTAAACGTATTACAAACTGAATAATTTAGACCGTCATTATGGCACGTAAAAAGCTGGATATGGGACTCTTATGCTTTTATGGGCAGTTTAAGATAGTTGTAAAAATTGTCCCCCTTAGTTAAAAATTATTTGTTTTAAAAATCTCCCTGCTAAAAATTTCAAATCATATTACCATAAAAACTACATGACCCCCATTATCCTACGAAAATTATATTATCCGCTGTGTAGATGCATCCAGCTTTTTACTTGCCATAATGGCAGTCTGAATTGTTTAGTTCGTAATACGTTAATTGCCCTTCTTTGACAAAAAATGTTTACGTCATCCACCCAGTAAGAAGAAGTCATCCTACGTTTGTCCAATGCGTAGGATGTTTAATAAAAGAACGACCGACATCCTCAACTGGGCGTCGC
>NC_080672.1:234910914-234921650 GCF_030247195.1 Topomyia yanbarensis | reverse complement strand
TGAATAGAATAGAATAGAATAGAATAGAATAGAATAGAATAGAATAGAATAGAATAGAATAGAATAGAATAGAATAGAATAGAATAGAATAGAATAGAATAGAATAGATAGAATAGAATAGAATAGAATAGAATAGACATAGAATAGAATAGAATAGAATAGAATAGAATAGAATAGAATAGAATAGAATAGAATAGAATAGAATAGAATAGAATAGAATAGAATAGAATAGAATAGAATAGAATAGAATAGAATAGAATAGAATAGAATAGAATAGAATAGAATAGAATAGAATAGAATAGAATAGAATAGAATAGAATAGAATAGAATAGAATAGATAGAATAGAATAGAATAGAATAGAATAGAATAGAATAGAATAGAATAGAATAGAATAGAATAGAATAGAATAGAATAGAATAGAATAGAATAGAATAGAATAGAATAGAATAGAATAGAATAGAATAGAATAGAATAGAATAGAATAGAATAGAATAGAAAGATAGAATAGAATAGAATAGAATAGAATAGAATAGAATAGAATAGAATAGAATAGAATAGAATAGAATAGAATAGAATAGAATAGAATAGAATAGAATAGAATAGAATAGAATAGAATAGAATAGAATAGAATAGAATAGAATAGAATAGAATAGAATAGAATAGAATAGAATAGAATAGAATAGAATAGAATAGAATAGAATAGAATAGAATAGAATAGAATAGAATAGAATAGAATAGAATAGAATAGAATAGATAGAATAGAATAGAATAGAATAGAATAGAATAGAATAGAATAGAATAGAATAGAATAGAATAGAATAGAATAGAATAGAATAGAATAGAATAGAATAGAATAGAATAGAATAGAATAGAATAGAATAGAATAGAATAGAATAGAATAGAATAGAATAGAATAGAATAGAATAGAATAGATAGAATAGAATAGAATAGAATAGAATAGAATAGAATAGAATAGAATAGAATAGAATAGAATAGAATAGAATAGAATAGAATAGAATAGAATAGAATAGAATAGAATAGAATAGAATAGAATAGAATAGAATAGAATAGAATAGAATAGAATAGAATAGAATAGAATAGAATAGAATAGAATAGAATAGAATAGAATAGAATAGAATAGAATAGAATAGAATAGAATAGAATAGAATAGAATAGAATAGAATAGAATAGAATAGAATAGAATAGAATAGAATAGAATAGAATAGAATAGAATAGAATAGAATAGAATAGAATAGAATAGAATAGAATAGAATAGAATAGAATAGAATAGAATAGAATAGAATAGAATAGAATAGAATAGAATAGAATAGAATAGAATAGAATAGAATAGAATAGAATAGAATAGAATAGAATAGAATAGAATAGAATAGAATAGAATAGAATAGAATAGAATAGAATAGAATAGAATAGAATAGAATAGAATAGAATAGAATAGAATAGAATAGAATAGATAGAATAGAATAGAATAGAATAGAATAGAATAGAATAGAATAGAATAGAATAGAATAGAATAGAATAGAATAGAATAGAATAGAATAGAATAGAATAGAATAGAATAGAATAGAATAGAATAGAATAGAATAGAATAGAATAGAATAGAATAGAATAGAATAGAATAGAATAGAATAGAATAGAATAGAATAGAATAGAATAGATAGAATAGAATAGAATAGAATAGAATAGAATAGAATAGAATAGAATAGAATAGAATAGAATAGAATAGAATAGAATAGAATAGAATAGAATAGAATAGAATAGATAGAATAGAATAGAATAGAATAGAATAGAATAGAATAGAATAGAATAGAATAGAATAGAATAGAATAGAATAGAATAGAATAGAATAGAATAGAATAGAATAGAATAGAATAGAATAGAATAGAATAGAATAGAATAGAATAGAATAGAATAGAATAGAATAGAATAGAATAGAATAGAATAGAATAGAATAGAATAGAATAGAATAGAATAGAATAGAATAGAATAGAATAGAATAGAATAGAATAGAATAGAATAGAATAGAATAGAATAGAATAGAATAGAATAGAATAGAATAGAATAGAATAGAATAGAATAGAATAGAATAGAATAGAATAGAATAGAATAGAATAGAATAGAATAGAATAGAATAGAATAGAATAGAATAGAATAGAATAGAATAGAATAGAATAGAATAGAATAGAATAGAATAGAATAGAATAGAATAGAATAGAATAGAATAGAATAGAATAGAATAGAATAGAATAGAATAGAATAGAATAGAATAGAATAGAATAGAATAGAATAGAATAGAATAGAATAGAATAGAATAGAATAGAATAGAATAGAATAGAATAGAATAGAATAGAATAGAATAGAATAGAATAGAATAGAATAGAATAGAATAGAATAGAATAGAATAGAATAGAATAGAATAGAATAGAATAGAATAGAATAGAATAGAATAGAATAGAATAGAATAGAATAGAATAGAATAGAATAGAATAGAATAGAATAGAATAGAATAGAATAGAATAGAATAGAATAGAATAGAATAGAATAGAATAGAATAGAATAGAATAGAATAAATAGAATAGAATAGAATAGAATAGAATAGAATAGAATAGAATAGAATAGAATAGAATAGAATAGAATAGAATAGAATAGAATAGAAAGAATAGAATAGAATAGAATAGAATAGAATAGAATAGAATAGAATAGATAGATAGAATAGAATAGAATAGAATAGAATAGAATAGAATAGAATAGAATAGAATAGAATAGAATAGAATAGAATAGAATAGAATAGAATAGAATAGAATAGAATAGAATAGAATAGAATAGAATAGAATAGAATAGAATAGAATAGAATAGAATAGAATAGAATAGAATAGAATAGAATAGAATAGAATAGAATAGAATAGAATAGAATAGAATAGAATAGAATAGAATAGAATAGAATAGAATAGAATAGAATAGAATAGAATAGAATAGAATAGAATAGAATAGAATGAATAGAATAGAATAGAATAGAATAGAATAGAATAGAATAGAATAGAATAGAATAGAATAGAATAGAATAGAATAGAATAGAATAGAATAGAATAGAATAGAATAGAATAGAATAGAATAGAATAGAATAGAATAGAATAGAATAGAATAGAATAGAATAGAATAGAATAGAATAGAATAGAA
Organism: Topomyia yanbarensis; assembly: GCF_030247195.1. Taxonomy (NCBI): domain Eukaryota; kingdom Metazoa; phylum Arthropoda; class Insecta; order Diptera; family Culicidae; genus Topomyia; species Topomyia yanbarensis. The sequence goes on along the minus strand of NC_080672.1, from coordinate 234,918,454 downwards.
TAGAATAGAATAGAATAGAATAGAATAGAATAGAATAGAATAGAAATAGAATAGAATAGAATAGAATAGAATAGAATAGAATAGAATAGAATAGAATAGAATAGAATAGAATAGAATAGAATAGAATAGAATAGAATAGAATAGAATAGAATAGAATAGAATAGAATAGAATAGAATAGAATAGAAGAATAGAATAGAATAGAATAGAATAGAATAGAATAGAATAGAATAGAATAGAATAGAATAGAATAGAATAGAATAGAATAGAATAGAATAGAATAGAATAGAATAGAATAGAATAGAATAGAATAGAATAGAATAGAATAGAATAGAATAGAATAGAATAGAATAGAATAGAATAGAATAGAATAGAATAGAATAGAATAGAATAGAATAGAATAGAATAGAATAGAATAGAATAGAATAGAATAGAATAGAATAGAATAGAATAGAATAGAATAGAATAGAATAGAATAGAATAGAATAGAATAGAATAGAATAGAATAGAATAGAATAGAATAGAATAGAATAGAATAGAATAGAATAGATAGAATAGAATAGAATAGAATAGAATAGAATAGAATAGAATAGAATAGAATAGAATAGAATAGAATAGAATAGAATAGAATAGAATAGAATAGAATAGAATAGAATAGAATAGAATAGAATAGAATAGAATAGAATAGAATAGAATAGAATAGAATAGAATAGAATAGAATAGAATAGAATAGAATAGAATAGAATAGAATAGAATAGAATAGAATAGAATAGAATAGAATAGAATAGAATAGAATAGAATAGAATAGAATAGAATAGAATAGAATAGAATAGAATAGAATAGAATAGAATAGAATAGAATAGAATAGAATAGAATAGAATAGAATAGAATAGAATAGAATAGAATAGAATAGAATAGAATAGAATAGAATAGAATAGAATAGAATAGAATAGAATAGAATAGAATAGAATAGAATAGAATAGAATAGAATAGAATAGAATAGAATAGAATAGAATAGAATAGAATAGAATAGAATAGATAGAATAGAATAGAATAGAATAGAATAATAGAATAGAATAGAATAGAATAGAATAGAATAGAATAGAATAGAATAGAATAGAATAGAATAGAATAGAATAGAATAGAATAGAATAGAATAGAATAGAATAGAATAGAATAGAATAGAATAGAATAGAATAGATAGAATAGAATAGAATAGAATAGAATAGAATAGAATAGAATAGAATAGAATAGAATAGAATAGAATAGAATAGAATAGAATAGAATAGAATAGAATAGAATAGAATAGAATAGAATAGAATAGAATAGAATAGAATAGAATAGAATAGAATAGAATAGAATAGAATAGAATAGAATAGAATAGAATAGAATAGAATAGAATAGAATAGAATAGAATAGAATAGAATAGAATAGAATAGAATAGAATAGAATAGAATAGAATAGAATAGAATAGAATAGAATAGAATAGAATAGAATAGAATAGAATAGAATAGAATAGAATAGAATAGAATAGAATAGAATAGAATAGAATAGAATAGAATAGAATAGAATAGAATAGAATAGAATAGAATAGAATAGAATAGAATAGAATAGAATAGAATAGAATAGAATAGAATAGAATAGAATAGAATAGAATAGAATAGAATAGAATAGAAAGAATAGAATAGAATAGAATAGAATAGAATAGAATAGAATAGAATAGAATAGAATAGAATAGAATAGAATAGAATAGAATAGAATAGAATAGAATAGAATAGAATAGAATAGAATAGAATAGAATAGAATAGAATAGAATAGAATAGAATAGAATAGAATAGAATAGAATAGAATAGAATAGAATAGAATAGAATAGAATAGAATAGAATAGAATAGAATAGAATAGAATAGAATAGAATAGAATAGAATAGAATAGAATAGAATAGAATAGAATAGAATAGAATAGAATAGAATAGAATAGAATAGAATAGAATAGAATAGAATAGAATAGAATAGAATAGAATAGAATAGAATAGAATAGAATAGAATAGAATAGAATAGAATAGAATAGAATAGAATAGAATAGAATAGAATAGAATAGAATAGAATAGAATAGAATAGAATAGAATAGAATAGAATAGAATAGAATAGAATAGAATAGAATAGAATAGAATAGAATAGAATAGAATAGAATAGAATAGAATAGAATAGAATAGAATAGAATAGAATAGAATAGAATAGAATAGAATAGAATAGAATAGAATAGAATAGAATAGAATAGAATAGAATAGAATAGAATAGAATAGAATAGAATAGAATAGAATAGAATAGAATAGAATAGAATAGAATAGAATAGAATAGAATAGAATAGAATAGAATAGAATAGAATAGAATAGAATAGAATAGAATAGAATAGAATAGAATAGAATAGAATAGAATAGAATAGAATAGAATAGAATAGAATAGAATAGAATAGAATAGAATAGAATAGAATAGAATAGAATAGAATAGAATAGAATAGAATAGAATAGAATAGAATAGAATAGAATAGAATAGAATAGAATAGAATAGAATAGAATAGAATAGAATAGAATAGAATAGAATAGAATAGAATAGAATAGAATAGAATAGAATAGAATAGAATAGAATAGAATAGAATAGAATAGAATAGAATAGAATAGAATAGAATAGAATAGAATAGAATAGAATAGAATAGAATAGAATAGAATAGAATAGAATAGAATAGAATAGAATAGAATAGAATAGAATAGAATAGAATAGAATAGAATAGAATAGAATAGAATAGAATAGAATAGAATAGAATAGAATAGATAGAATAGAATAGAATAGAATAGAATAGAATAGAATAGAATAGAATAGAATAGAATAGAATAGAATAGAATAGAATAGAATAGAATAGAATAGAATAGAATAGAATAGAATAGAATAGAATAGAATAGATAGAATAGAATAGAATAGAATAGAATAGAATAGAATAGAATAGAATAGAATAGAATAGAATAGAATAGAATAGAATAGAATAGAATAGAATAGAATAGAATAGAATAGAATAGAATAGAATAGAATAGAATAGAATAGAATAGAATAGAATAGAATAGAATAGAATAGAATAGAATAGAATAGAATAGAATAGAATAGAATAGAATAGAATAGAATAGAATAGAATAGAATAGAATAGAATAGAATAGAATAGAATAGAATAGAATAGAATAGAATAGAATAGAATAGAATAGAATAGAATAGAATAGAATAGAATAGAATAGAATAGAATAGAATAGAATAGAATAGAATAGAATAGAATAGAATAGAATAGAATAGAATAGAATAGAATAGAATAGAATAGAATAGAATAGAATAGAATAGAATAGAATAGAATAGAATAGAATAGAATAGAATAGAATAGAATAGAATAGAATAGAATAGAATAGAATAGAATAGAATAGAATAGAATAGAATAGAATAGAATAGAATAGAATAGAATAGAATAGAATAGAATAGAATAGAATAGAATAGAATAGAATAGAATAGAATAGAATAGAATAGAATAGAATAGAATAGAAAGAATAGAATAGAATAGAATAGAATAGAATAGAATAGAAGAATAGAATAGAATAGAATAGAATAGAATAGAATAGAATAGAATAGAATAGAATAGAATAGAATAGAATAGAATAGAATAGAATAGAATAGAATAGAATAGAATAGAATAGAATAGAATAGAATAGAATAGAATAGAATAGAATAGAATAGATAGAATAGAATAGAATAGAATAGAATAGAATAGAATAGAATAGAATAGAATAGAATAGAATAGAATAGAATAGAATAGAATAGAATAGAATAGAATAGAATAGAATAGAATAGAATAGAATAGAATAGAATAGATAGAATAGAATAGAATAGAATAGAATAGAATAGAATAGAATAGATAGAATAGAATAGAATAGAATAGATAGAATAGAATAGAATAGAATAGATAGAATAGAATAGAATAGAATAGAATAGAATAGAATAGAATAGAATAGAATAGAATAGAATAGAATAGAATAGAATAGAATAGAATAGAATAGAATAGAATAGAATAGAATAGAATAGATAGAATAGAATAGAATAGAATAGAATAGAATAGAATAGAATAGAATAGAATAGAATAGAATAGAATAGAATAGAATAGAATAGAATAGAATAGAATAGAATAGAATAGAATAGAATAGAATAGAATAGAATAGAATAGAATAGAATAGAATAGAATAGAATAGAATAGAATAGAATAGAATAGAATAGAATAGAATAGAATAGAATAGAATAGAATAGAATAGAATAGAATAGAATAGAATAGAATAGAATAGAATAGAATAGATAGAATAGAATAGAATAGAATAGAATAGAATAGAATAGAATAGAATAGAATAGAATAGATAGAATAGAATAGAATAGAATAGAATAGAATAGAATAGAATAGAATAGAATAGAATAGAATAGAATAGAATAGAATAGAATAGAATAGAATAGAATAGAATAGAATAGAATAGAATAGAATAGAATAGAATAGAATAGAATAGAATAGAATAGAATAGAATAGAATAGAATAGAATAGAATAGAATAGAATAGAATAGAATAGATAGAATAGAATAGAATAGAATAGAATAGAATAGAATAGAATAGAATAGAATAGAATAGAATAGAATAGAATAGAATAGAATAGATAGAATAGAATAGAATAGAATAGAATAGAATAGAATAGAATAGAATAGAATAGAATAGAATAGAATAGAATAGAATAGAATAGAATAGAATAGAATAGAATAGATAGAATAGAATAGAATAGAATAGAATAGAATAGAATAGAATAGAATAGAATAGAATAGAATAGAATAGAAGAATAGAATAGAATAGAATAGAATAGAATAGAATAGAATAGAATAGAATAGAATAGAATAGAATAGAATAGAATAGAATAGAATAGAATAGAATAGAATAGATAGAATAGAATAGAATAGAATAGAATAGAATAGAATAGAATAGAATAGATAGAAGAATAGAATAGAATAGAATAGAATAGAATAGAATAGAATAGAATAGAATAGAATAGAATAGAATAGAATAGAATAGAATAGAATAGAATAGAATAGAATAGAATAGAATAGAATAGAATAGAATAGAATAGAAGAATAGAATAGAATAGAATAGAATAGAATAGAATAGATAGAATAGAATAGAATAGAATAGAATAGAATAGAATAGAATAGAAGAATAGAATAGAATAGAATAGAATAGAATAGAATAGAATAGAATAGAATAGAATAGAATAGAATAGAATAGAATAGAATAGAATAGAATAGAATAGAATAGAATAGAATAGAATAGAATAGAATAGAATAGAATAGAATAGAATAGAATAGAATAGAATAGAATAGAATAGAATAGAATAGAATAGAATAGAATAGAATAGAATAGAATAGAATAGAATAGAATAGAATAGAATAGAATAGAATAGAATAGAATAGAATAGAATAGAATAGAATAGAATAGAATAGAATAGAATAGAATAGAATAGAATAGAATAGAATAGAATAGAATAGAATAGAATAGAATAGAATAGATAGAATAGAATAGAATAGAATAGAATAGAATAGAATAGAATAGAATAGAATAGAATAGAATAGAATAGAATAGAATAGAATAGAATAGAATAGAATAGAATAGAATAGAATAGAATAGAATAGAATAGAATAGATAGAATAGAATAGAATAGAATAGAATAGAATAGAATAGAATAGAATAGAATAGAATAGAATAGAATAGAATAGAATAGAATAGAATAGAATAGAATAGAATAGAATAGAATAGAATAGAATAGAATAGAATAGAATAGAATAGAATAGAATAGAATAGAATAGAATAGAATAGAATAGAATAGAATAGAATAGAATAGAATAGAATAGAATAGAATAGAATAGAATAGAATAGAATAGAATAGAATAGAATAGAATAGAATAGAATAGAATAGAATAGAATAGAATAGAATAGAATAGAATAGAATAGAATAGAATAGATAGAATAGAATAGAATAGAATAGAATAGAATAGAATAGAATAGAATAGAATAGAATAGAATAGAATAGAATAGAATAGAATAGAATAGAATAGAATAGAATAGAATAGAATAGAATAGAATAGAATAGAATAGAATAGAATAGAATAGAATAGAATAGAATAGAATAGATAGAATAGAATAGAATAGAATAGAATAGAATAGAATAGAATAGAATAGAATAGAATAGAATAGAATAGAATAGAATAGAATAGAATAGAATAGAATAGAATAGAATAGAATAGAATAGAATAGAATAGATAGAATAGAATAGAATAGAATAGAATAGAATAGAATAGAATAGAATAGAATAGAATAGAATAGAATAGAATAGAATAGAATAGAATAGAATAGAATAGAATAGAATAGAATAGAATAGAATAGAATAGAAAGATAGAATAGAATAGAATAGAATAGAATAGAATAGAATAGAATAGAATAGAATAGAATAGAATAGAATAGAATAGAATAGAATAGAATAGAATAGAATAGAATAGAATAGAATAGAATAGAATAGAATAGAATAGAATAGACATAGAATAGAATAGAATAGAATAGAATAGAATAGATAGAATAGAATAGAATAGAATAGAATAGAATAGAATAGAATAGAATAGAATAGAATAGAATAGAATAGAATAGAATAGAATAGAATAGAATAGAATAGAATAGAATAGAATAGAATAGAATAGAATAGAATAGAATAGAATAGAATAGAATAGAATAGAATAGAATAGAATAGAATAGAATAGAATAGAATAGAATAGAATAGAATAGAATAGAATAGAATAGAATAGAATAGAATAGAATAGAATAGAATAGAATAGAATAGAATAGAATAGAATAGAATAGAATAGAATAGAATAGAATAGAATAGAATAGAATAGAATAGAATAGAATAGAATAGAATAGAATAGAATAGAATAGAATAGAATAGAATAGAATAGAATAGAATAGAATAGAATAGAAATAGAATAGAATAGAATAGAATAGAATAGAATAGAATAGAATAGAATAGAATAGAATAGAATAGAATAGAATAGAATAGAATAGAATAGAATAGAATAGAATAGAATAGAATAGAATAGAATAGAATAGATAGAATAGAATAGAATAGAATAGAATAGAATAGAATAGAATAGAATAGAATAGAATAGAATAGAATAGAATAGAATAGAATAGAATAGAATAGAATAGAATAGAATAGAATAGAATAGAATAGAATAGAATAGAATAGAATAGAATAGAATAGAATAGAATAGAATAGAATAGAATAGAATAGAATAGAATAGAATAGAATAGAATAGAATAGAATAGAATAGAATAGAATAGAATAGAATAGAATAGAAATAGAATAGAATAGATAGAATAGAATAGAATAGAATAGAATAGAATAGAATAGAATAGAATAGAATAGAATAGAATAGAAT